>NW_020954590.1:87312661-87488734 GCF_900497805.2 Vombatus ursinus
GGAAGGAAGGAAGGAAGGAAGGAAGGAAGGAAGGAAGGAAGGAAGGAAGGAAGGAAGGAAGGAAGGAAGGAAAGAAGGAAGAAAAGTAGTTTTAGACTTGATGTCAGGAAAAGTTTCCGAAGAAATGAGCTTTCCAAAAGTGAAATGGGTTGCCTTGGAAGCTAGTGGATTCCCTTTCATTGGAAGTCTTCAAGCAGAGTCTGGATAATGACTTTTAGGGTATGTTATAGTAAGGATTACTTAGAGGTATAGGTAAAACTCAGTGGCCACCAAGGTCACTTCTAACTCTAAAATTCTGTGATTCTTTAAAGCCCCAATAGAGATGCCACTGATATCACTAGCAACTTCTAAAGGAAAAACAAGTAAAAACCATCCATCTACCTATACTTGCAAGACTATTCTAGCCTTTTTATTGTAGCCATCATAATGTCATCCCACAACAATGACAGAAATAACTAAAGGGTAATTCCTACATTTGCAATGTGAGAAGTAACTTAACTCTGTACTTGGAGTCAGGAGAATGGGGTTTGAATCCTGGATCTGATCATGAGTAAGTCAAATCTCACCTCACCTCTGAGCCTTGATGTTCTGGCCCGTGAAATGGGAATAATAATGCTTCACAATGCTGCTATGAATTGTAAACCTTAGAGTTTTATATGAATGTGAAACCAGTGAAAATTACAAAGTGAAGTACACTTTAATGCTCCTTCAGGGCACTTGTAAACAGAGACATAGAAATATATATGTAGTAATCATCAGCTGATTCCATAGCCCAGACACATGACTCTTTTTTCCCATTGTACATAGCTACCAAGCACACAAAATCCCTACAGGTCAGGCTGGATGTATTATGTATCAATATGCATTTATATTAGAGAGAGAGAGACAGAGAGAGACAGAAAGATGAATAAATGAATGTCTTACATTTCCTTATTTGAAATTATTTTATTTTTATCTTCCCTCACAACAGTCTCTTGAGGTAGACAAATCAGAAATTAGCATTCCCACTTGACAAACAAAGAAACTGAGGCTCAATGATTTGCCCAAGATCACATGGGAAGTTAGGGTCAGAGTGAAAGATAGAATCCAGTCCCCCCTCCTCAACCAGTGTTCTTTGAGCTGGTTTCTTTTATAGCGCTGGACTCTGCTTCCTTCCCTGTCTTTAGCTGAGCCAAGAGCCATGTGCCTCACTCCACTCATGCATTCTTCCTACCCTTGATCTATCCATGACTGTCCCTCTGCCATACTGAATTAGAGAGAGCTCTTAAGCCTTTGGACTCTGGGATACAGTGAACATCTTTCAGTGTCAGCCAGTTGCCCCATATATGTGGGCTAGTCAATCAATTAATAAATAAGCATTTACTAAGCCCCTACTATGTGCCAGACAGTGTGCTAAGTGCTGATAAACCTTGCTGCAGGGTGCTGCAGGATATCCAGAATGAAAAAAAAAAATTGAAAACCATTTCTCTCGACCACTCCTATAATTATATCACACCAGGCAGCCTCTTTGATATCCACATTAAGTCAATCCAGCTAATGTGCCAACAAGACCTTGTCATTTCTCAAGTGGATTTTTTCTTTTCCTTTCAAAAGCACCCTTTCAAAGAACCTGATGAGAACGTCACTAGTCCCTCTTCTTTACATAGGGAGACAAAAATGAGATTCAGAACCACTAAAAAGGGAAGACTGAGGCACCATGTTCCTTAGTCATTTCTGGGATTCAATCAGCTTCCTGCTTTAATCTAAGAAAATTCTTGTATTTTACACCTTTAAATGTAGAAAATGGACACAAGAGGACATCTAGTTCAGTCTCCTGCCTCCAAACAGGGCCACACCTGATTTTTAATCTAAACAAATCATTATCACCCTTATCCTTAAGCATCTTCAGAGACATTTTTGTCATTTCATTAGTTGTCACAGCCTCCTGGAGAGAAGACTGAGAAGCTGGTAGTATTTCTCCCGTTTAATAGATAGATGGAAACTCAGAGAAAGAGAGATAGAGGAGAGAGGAAAAATAAAAGGGGGAAACTAAGAAGAGAGGATAGGATGACAGTTGGTTAAGACTAGTAGTTGGGAAAGAAGAGAAAGAAGGGAGGAAAGCAAGAAGGCAGGAAGGCAGGAAGGAAGGATGGAAGGAAGGAAAGAAGGAAGGAAGGAAGGTAGGTGAGAAAAGGAAGAATGGAAGGAAGGAAAGGAGGAGAGAGGAAGGAAGAAAGGAAGAGAGAGAGGAAGGAAGGAAGAAAAGAAGAGAGAGAGGGAGGAAGGAAAGAAGGGAGGAAGAAGGAAAGAGAGGGGGAGGAAGGAAGGGAGGAAGAAAGTAAAATACATGGTGAATCAGATAATGAAGTCAAGGAGACAAACCAGCCACCCTCACTCTCTGTTCAGGGTCATTGCCATTTGACTTCAATGTTTCCAGGGCCTGCTAGCCAAAAGTAGGAGGTTTCTAAACTAATTAGTTCATAAACTAATCCTTTTGTTAAGCTTTAATCACTTACAGTGTCAGTTAGTGAGTCAACAGTCATTTATTACGTTCTTATTATGTGCCAGACACCATACTAAGCATTAGGGATACAAAGAAACGCAAAAACAAAAACAGTGTACAAAGGAAATGTCAATTAATGGATAGCCTTGCATCATGTGAAGAATGGCATTAAAACCTCTTTGCCCCAGCAACATTTGCAGGCTAGGGAGATGTGTAGATGAGAGATTATCAAAGAGATCATTTAAATCAGGAAAAGGAAAGACCATTATTTCACCCAAAATGTGGGTTGAGGTGGAAAGAGGAAAATGGTTCCCAGGGCAGCAGTCTCTCATTTGTAAACTTTTAGTAAGTGATCCGCTCCATCCACCCACATGCTTTCACCCTATTCCTAAATGAATTTTCAACAATGAAGATTCCATGAGAAAAACAGAATATATATGATCCAAAGTATCATCCACATATACACCATTCTATTGGCAAGGCAAACAATTCTGAATATTAAAAGTAAGGCAACACATTCTGCCACATCTTTTGTGTAAAGACAGCTGATGCTGCCTGAAAGTTTGGCACCAAAAGGCCAAGTACCATATTTTCAGCCACCCACACACCAAACCCTATAATAACTACAGACTTTAGATGTGAAATTTCCAGACATTCACAACTAAGGACGACTAATAGTAATGTTTCTTTCATGTACTTCCTTCCCAACCAGGGCAGTTTTTCAACTTTAGAATCTCATGGATGTAAACTGGAAAGAAGAAAGGGTGCTCCATCGCTATTTCCGCCAGATGTCAAATGGTGGCTATTTAGTGAAACAGAAAACCCTATTTTGCACTTCTGTTCCTTTGGGTGGTGTGTGCTCAATGTGACAAGAATTCCTTGCAACTAAAGTGCTGCTACCAGAGTACGAAAGTGACAATGGGGCTTCAGGAAAGTCTGTTCACTGAAACAAAATATTGCTCTTTTTGCATTCAGTCAAAATGTAAATTGTGCTTCTTCTCTCACAGTATGTATAGCAAGAAATATACTGTAGCTACAGTCATCTTTGGTTAGTAAAGAATATTGATACATCAGGAATATGTCATTCTATGTCATATAATGTTAATATGTTGTCATATGTCATATGTCAATGTCATATATGTCAATGTATTATAATGTGTCAGTAATAACACATTATTACCATGTCATGATCTGCCAAATCTATAGCCTAGCATTCTATCTAACAGACAAACACTCTGTAGTTTGTTTAGGTTTGGTTTCTAGACTTGGAGATGAAAAGACCTGGGTTCAGATTCCAACTCTGGTACTTACTAGCTGGGTAACCCTGTATAAATCCCTTAATCTCTATATGACCCAGGCAACTTCCTAGGACCTCTCAAGTGATAAACCATGGAGTTACTGCCACTGAAATCACATATTCCCTTGTAAGGTATGGAACATGAATTACTTAAGGCATTACAACAAGAAAAGAGCTCATTTTCTTTTTTTTTTTTTTTAGTCAATTGGGGTTAAGTGACTTGGCCAGGGTCACACAGCTAGTAAGTGTCAAGTGTTTGGTCTGAGGCCAGATTTGAACTCAGGTCCTCCTGACTTTAGGGCCGGTGCTCTATCCATTATGCCACCTAGCTGCCCCAAAAGTACTCATTTTCACCATTATCATCAGGTACAATAAATCCAACCAAGCAACAAACATTAATTAAGCATCTACAACAGGAAAGCATGAGCAGACAGGGACAAATAATGAAATAGTCCTTGCCCTTCTTGTTTTTTGTTCTTGTTTTTGGCAGGCAGTATGTGAATAAACAAATGGATAGATACATACATATAAATACATTCATAGACAGAGATAGAGATAACTTGATAGATAAATAGATATAGTAGATAAATAGTAGATAGATACATAAACACATTGATAAAGATAGATAAATAGAGATAGCTCAATAGATGGTAGATAGATTCATAGAGATAGGTAGATAGATAGTAGATACATACAGCAAGATAGATAGATAGTAGTTTGAAAAAGGAAAAACGAAACATTAACATCTAAGGCAGAGGTTCCCAAACTTATTTGGCCTACTGCCCCTTAAAAAAAAATTACTCAACATCCCCCTGGAAATCTACTTTCTTTGACTCTTTAACAGTTTCTTTGAAATCTGCATCATTTAAAATATATATATTTAAATATAATATATTAAATATATATAAATATATTATATATAATAAATATGTAAATAAATAAATACATATTCAAATATGTGAGGGACTATCTATGTTGGCAGCTACCAGGTTGGGCGCTGTGGCAAGAGTAGGGTAAGATCTGGGTATTTTGGAAGTCGAGGCAGGGGCTGTGGTAGGCAGAGTCGTGGTGGACTGGGATGGGCTGGGTACGGAGAAGCCCTGAGGCAGTGGGCAGTGCTATGTGAGATAAGCTGGGTGCAAGGAAGTAGCCGGGAGCTTGTGCTCCTGAGGCTAGGGGCGGTGCCACGTGGGAGTGGGACGGCAGAGGGTGAGCTCCCTTTGCTTAGTCCCCTCCCTATATGTAACGTCAACCCCAGACGCCTCCATCTTGTGACCTTCCTGACTTCCTGGGTCCCTTTGTGTAGCACTGACCCCAGACTCCTCCTTCCTGTGTCCTTCCTGACTTCCTAAGGTCACGTACTCTGTCTATGCACTAATCCCAGACGCCTCCTTCCTGTATCCGGTCCTAGCCTCCTACGTCACTCCCTCCCCCTTGGTGTGCTAAACTCAGACAGCCCCTTCCAGTATCTGCCTACAATCATTGGCTAGTAAGCGGGCTGGGGAGGAGGGGCTAAGTAGGTACTTAAGGACGAGCGTGGTCAGATCACGCTCTCTCTCTTGGCTCCTGCTCTGTTGCTCTGGCCTTGCTGCTTGGGCTTGCTGCTTGGGCTTGCTGTGATGGCCTCTGAATAAAGCTCTGGTGTTGGCGCCTCCCGATGGCTCGTCTCTGTGTGTTTCTCTGGCTGAGGACCGAAGACTCGAGAGTGAGTATGACTCTGGCAGCCTGCTCATTATAGGAGGAGAGGGTACGGAGCAGCCAGCAGAAGGTCGGCGCAGCCGGTACACAAATATATATTTTAAATAACACATCTTAAATATGTATTTTATATGTATTAATTATACATTTAAATATAATATATTAAATATGTAAATATATAATAAATATATATATATTAAATAACACATCTTAAAATAAATAATTTATTGTAAACTTGTGGTTTTTTCCCACATTGAAATTTTGATGACACAATATTGCATCATGTAGCTGTATAGTGTCATATTGTAAATATGTCATTACACGCACATATGCTTTGCCAATGCATGCTGCACTTCCCAACAATGCATGACATGCTCACCTGCCAACACTTGCTTGTTAAGACCTGTCAGCACACTTGACCACGGATAGATTATAACTTGCATTTTGTGCATTTATTCGGAAAATAATTTGATCACTACGACTTTAACTCTGTTACGCAATAGTTGGAACATGTACAAATGGTTTTTCAAAATTTTCTTATCTTTTCTTTTTTCTTTATACTTCCACCACCTCCTTATTTTTATTCAACTCCCCTTAATTGCACTTGAGGCTACTATGGCCCCCCTGGATCATTCTAGCACTTCCCAGGGGACAGTATTGCCCACTTTGAGAACGTATGAGGAGATCAGAGAAGGCTCCACTGAAGAGACAGCATGTGAGCTAAGCCTCAAAGATAAAGATTCTGAAAGGTAGAGATTGGTAGGTGGTATATTCTCAACATGGAGACTGGTTTGTTCAGACACACGGAGTCAGACAAGGGGAGATTGAGTTGAAAGAACAAATGTTTGACTGAAAGATGATGTACAAGAAGGGAAGTCATATGAAATAAGACTGAAAATATAGGTTGGATCCAGATTGCAGCAAGCCTTATGTGCCAGACTGAAAGATTTGTATTTCATTCTGCAGACAATAGGGAGTTATTGAAGGTTTATTTTCAGCAGGGGAGTGATATGTTCGGGTCTATACTTTAAAAAATCATTTTGCTGTGAGAAGGATAGAGGCGTGGATATGTATGGATACAAATTAAGAGACTATACTAATACTTTATTGTTAAACGTATAATTTGGCCAATGCATAAATAAAAAAAGCATTTATTATGCACTTACTATAAACCAGGCCTAAGTGCTGAGGACACATATACCAGCAAGTAAGATGGTCCCTGTCCTCAAGGAGCTTACATTCTAGAAGGGGAAGATAATAGTTGAAGAGGACTTGGAAAGAGAAATAGGCAGCAGAAGCTACACTAGTGTCAGCATGACCTGATGATGCTGGGAAGTGAAGGAGTGGCCTGGTTCCAAGGTAAAAAAAGTAGAAGTTGACCCATCAGAGTCCTGGATTCCAGGAATAGGAGAAGAAGAAGAATTGGAGTGCAGATTTAGAAATGACTGGAAAGTAGAGGTGGTGGTGGTGGTGGTGGTGGTGGCCTAATTCCAGGCAAGATAAGGTGAAAGCTCACCTATCAGAGACAATGACCTGAAGTATCTCACATTCATGGTCAATTTAGCAAAAAGATTGCTTCTGTCTCTGAGTGGGGATAGAATCCACCATCAGGGCATGACAAAAAATGTGGGCTAATGCCCAAGGCTTTTTTAAAGAGAAAGAACACAGAAAGAAGATGGTCATTGGCACTGAGAAAGCTTACTGTAGCTTTGTGGCTACCCTCCCATTATAAGACTGTAATATCCAGGTTGCATTCCCTGGCCATGAGAAGGTTCAGGGCTCAGGGCCAGCTGTGAATGTATGCAGTAATGAGAAAGGAAGTGTTACCAGAGCACAGCAACCAACTGTCATCCATAGCAGTGGGGGGACTTGGATGTATGTTCCAGATTGTCAAATAGATGAGGACCTAAGTAGCCCTCAAGGTGAGAAAAGACTAGGCAAGAACTCTGGGTGCCAAAATCACTCAAACTAAGCAGACATTAACCCTTCAGGAGGTTTGTCTGTGATTGGATTATAATCTCATTGAGATTGGCTGGGGGAGGAACCAACTTCTGTGGTTTTGTCTTGCCTTCAGATGAAAGGAAATTTGAATACCTGAATTGTGTTCTTTTTGAGCTTCTGGATTCTACAGACTAGAGAGGACTTGGGGCTGCCTGGCTTGGGAAAAAGATACAGGTACCCAGGTTCATATTTTTTTATTTAAAAACTATATATAAATATGTCACACTTTTATGAGTAAATACTATGAAGACAGCAGAATAGAAAAAGGGTGTTTTCTAGTGGGTAGTGGTTGAGCCCAACATCTTATTGAATAAATCTACATTGCACATTCTAAACCATTAGATTAACAACATTAATGCAGAAGTTGTTGTTTGTCCTTTGTTCTCAAAGAGGACCACGACATCAGGGAGATGATGCCATGACATGCAAGTGAATTGGATTTAAGTGTGGGAGGGCTGTGCAAAGTCATCAGCCTCACTTTCTCCTCCAGAGCCATCTGGGTCCAGTGGTTAGATATAGATCAGGACAACTGGAGATGACGCAGGATGTGGTGGGAGACCCTGGCCTTTTTAAGCTAAGGTCTTTAACAGGTCTCAGTTTGACTGAGGTAATGCCCATTTAGTGATTAAGGCTAAATAAGAGATGAGGCAGAGAATGGCCTCTTTGAAAAGGAAGGCAGGGAGATCCACGTGGGTGCATGGTGGGGAAGTCCAGAGTCAGAAACCAATGCAAAAGTCACAAAAGAGGTAAAAGCAAAGGGAAAGAGGTAGTAAACTTTCTGAGAGTCAGAGGGAGCTTGGTAGTTGATCCAGAGCTCCCGTCTAGTGTTGGGTTGAAGAAATAACTCCTGAGACTGAGCAGACAGAACATGGTCCTTATTACTGACACACTTAGTAAAGCTCAGATGGAAAACTCTCAAAAAAAATTGAAATTCTAGGAAAATGTAGAACTGAAAGGAAAACAGGTGAATTCACTCAAGCAATCTCAATAAAAGTTATCCCAGACAGACCCACTAAAGGCCATTTAATAACAAAGGAGCATGCCATAACCATGTTCATTCCCTGACCATGACAACAGGAAATTAAGTAAAGTCATTACATTAAGCACTTCAAGTGGCCTGGCCATGGCTCCTGCCACACCAGGCAGTCCTTAACTTCCTCTGTTCTGCAGAATAGACAAACTCAAGAACTCAAAGAAACAAAGTTTGAATGCTTAGATACAAACTTCTCTCCTTTTTCTGAAAGAAAACCAAACCAAAACAAAACAAAACAAAAAAAACACAGAGCCGAATATTCCCTGAGTTCCCACAGAGAGTTGCTCGGGTCTTCCCCAAGTTTATCCATAATGGGGCTTTGGTGCATGCCCAGATAAACTAAAATGGGAGCACCTATATGGGAGATGCCAGGTGCCTGCTTCTGAGAGAGGACAATCTACATTTGCTTACTACATAGTTTGGAACAGCCTCTTTTTATTGGCTACGTAGCTGGAACTGCCTACATCTTTAACTATGCCTAACTGAGGCACAGTTGTTCTCTCTTTCCAATGACATCCAGGAAAGAAGGATTTATTCACTCACAGCTAAGGCTCCAAGCCGTAAGCCAAATGAAGACAGACCACTTTCCCTCCCCTTAGGCCCTAAGGCCACAAGAATTGGCCTCAGGATTTTGGTCTGTTTCAGCCCTTTTCATTTCTAGGTATAGAAACTATAGTCTAGGACTTGGGAGCACATTCCCTGGGGACCTTGGAGTCTTTGATTCCAGCCTAGATATTGCAAACAGCCCAACAGAGAAATCCTGAGAAGTCAGGGCCCCAAGACATAAGACCAGAGGAGGCTTTGGAGTTGGAATCCAGTGGAATTAATTATTATGTAGGAACTGAGTTGAATTGTGAACCTAATCCCTCTCCTTTTGCCGGGGAGATTATCTTCCCCAGATGTTGGGGGTAAATGTTTGTATGTTTGCCCTTATTATACCTTTAAAGTAAATATTCCTTTGTAAAAGATGATCTGTCTGGTAGGTAGTTGAATGGAACTGGGGTGCCTGGATCCCCAAAAATTGAGGGAACACAATCAGTGGGAGCTTGAACCAGTGATAGAGATGGAGAGCCCTGAAGGCGATCCTCTAAGGGTATTAGAGAATCCTGAGAAATATAACTCACCTGGTCCTTAAGCAAGAGGCCAGAGCAGTAATTGTAATGTAACTCATGGTCAAACCTCCCAGAGGTTGCATCCAGTCCATTAAGGCAACTATAGAATCTTGGATGCCCCAACTTGTTTCTGTCTTTTCTTTAAGAACAATCCAGGCCCTCAACTCCACCAGTAATCTAGATAGACAAGACTCATTCCTCCCATTGCTGTTCATTCTACAGCTGACTACTCTGTGAACTTTCTCTGGCTGTCCCCCACACCTGGAACTCTCTTCCTCTTTCTTCAATTCTGTCCCCTGACTTCCTTGGCTTCCTTTAAATCCCAATTAAAGAGCCTTTCTCAGATCCTCTTAATTCTAGTGCCTTCCTTCTGTTAATTATTTCCCATTTATCCTATATGTAGCTTGTTTGTGCTTATCTGTTTGTATGGTGTCTCCCCCATTAGATTGTGAGCTCCTTGACAGCAGGGACTATCTTTTGCCTCTTTTTGTATTCCCAGCATGTAGCACAATATCTGGCACTATAGATGCTTAATAAATGTTAATTGATTGATTAATTGTCATTCTATTCTGGCTATATCTCTCACTTCTTATTGCCATATAAACCTACCCATGTGCCAAAGGCCCAACCCAGCTATTAAACTTTTATCCCAGGAAAAGTGTTGCACAGGGCAGGAAGTAGATTGCCTCCATGCTGATGATCATTTTGTCTGTTGGAATCTGTCTGATCTTTCTGTGAAATGCCCACATCCTCCCCTACTTTTCCCCAGACTAATCCTAATCCCAACTATTCTCCAGCTCTTTCCATGTTCACCTACCAAAAGAAACCAACAGGATGGTCAGCTTTGGGTCAGAGGCATAGCCATATCACCATCCATATTTCTCTGGCTCTCTCTGGCTCTCTCTGGCTCTCTCTGGCTCTGGCTCTCCTCTCTCTCTCTCTCTCTCTCTCTCTCTCTCTGTCTCTTACACAAACACACACAAACACACCAACTAAACCTTTCATATCTACGAGCTTTTTATTTTAAGAATTCCAAAGGTTTTACAGACATCCCACATTATGCAAAACTTAAAGCATTATATAAATGTAACAACTATTATTATCATTACACTAATTGCCTCATGTTTCTGTGTACTTTCAATTTCTAATTCACATAAATATGAAATGCTTAAACAAAAGATATGGGCTTCCCTACTTGACAATTTGTCCAAGGCTACATTTTCTGATCCCTTCTCTTCACATCTAACAAAAATAATACTAGATCTGACATCCTGAATAACCCCATCCAAACTGTCAGTTGAGACATTTTATGAGAAATTATTATTAATAACCAATATCTTGGGGAAATTCAGAGTTCCCCCCACCTTCTTCCAAAATCCTGACTTTTGTTTTTTGCTAAGCAATGGGGTTAAGTGACTTGCCCAGGGTCATACAGCTAGTAAGTGTCAAGTGTCTGAGGCTAGATTTGAACTTAGGTCCTCCTGACTCCAGGGCCTACACTCTATCCACAGCACCACCTAGCTGCCCCAAGTCTGATTTTCTAGAAGGATATTGACTCTCCTTGATCTTGGTCAACCTCGTAAGGAATTTAATCTAGGGTGGGGAAGCCCATTGTGTTCTACTCAAATTTGGGTATCCTTTTGTCTAGATAGCCAGAAGACTGAGGGTGGTCCCAATAGAGATAATTTCTCTGTACCGGGGTCACTCTGAACCACCATTGAAAAGGGTATACATTCCTTGAACTGATAGCCCAAAGCTATGTGTAGTCTGGTATGGAGATACTTTCCCTATCTAAGAGATACTCAGTCCTTCATTTTAATGTAGCCCACCTCAAATCACATTAACCAATTAGATTTGATTGTTGTTTGATGAACTACCTATTGTTTTGAAGAGTTTATAAACTGTGAGTCTGCCACCATGATTGTCTTTGGTCTAAGAGGGAAGGCCAAATGATCATCCTTTTATTAAGAACCTGCTGGCCTTATTAGTAAAATGATTAACTTACCCAGAAACTATGTCTTTTGAACCTTTTTAAAGTCACAATTTTTAATGTATTTATTGGTTACCATTCTCAAACTTTTAGGTAAGGATATACACAAAATGCCAGTTGGATCCAAAAGGCCCATCCTCACTATTACAGTGTGTTTTCTAGTTAAAAATTTTCATCACAGAGCAAACAGATTTTTAAAACAGATTTTTTTGTCCTAGCATGCTTGCAATAAAATTAGGAAAAGCAGGTATGAAGAGACTGCACAGATTCCAAAAAAGTATGTGCTCAATTTGTGTTATTTTAAGCCCTGAAACATAATGTAGCTATGGTATATACTGAAAAGGGGGGGAAGTCGACAGAGAAGTCGACTCTAAGCAACCACAAAAATCCAGCAAAGGGATGATTCCTTTCCACAACTGCAATTTTCTTATATTTTAAAATGCACCCTCATTTTGTTTCTAGTGATGTTAATTTTCAGCTCTGTAATTTCCTCCTCTGCCTTGGGTTTGCCCACCAGAAGAAACTACCTAAAAAGGTAAAAATTTTCCCATTTTTATGAGGATTGGGGGGAAGGGGATATGTTGGATGGGGAATCACCAGGGCCCAGGTTCACCCAAGGAAAATGGAAAAAGATAAAAATCCACTCACTATTTTTTCCTAAGTGCAAACAACAGTAAAATGTTTAACAAACACAGCAGAAAATAATAAAACATAAACAAATAGGAATTCATGTTTCAGAGGTTAGTCATGGCTGCATTAAATCCTTTCTTAGGCCTAGGGCCTCCAAGAGTCTTCCATTAATTTTCTCTCAGCATGAAAAACATGTAATCCATTGTATGAAGGACAGCTCCTTCTTGTCTCTTACCCTGGTAGAGACCAGGTGGTGAATAGAGAAGAGAGTAGTCCAGACCTCCTCTGTGATGGGCTTCCAGTTGGTTCCTCTTACTACCAGGACAACATACTAAAAAGCAGAGACATCACCTTGACAACAAAGTCAAGGTTTTGCTATGGTTTTTCCAATAGCAGCGTATGACTATGAAAGTTGGACTATAAGGAAAACTGAGTGCCATAGAATTAAGGCTTTCAAATTGTGGTGCTGGAGAAGACTTTTAAGAGTCCCTGGAAAAGCAAGGAGGCCAATCAGTCAATATTTAAAGAAATTAATTCAGGCTATTCACTGGAAGGTCAAATGATGAAGATGAAGCTTAAACACTTTGGCCATATAATGAAAAGATGGGATTCATTGGGAAAGACCCTGATACCGGTAAAGATTGAAGGCAAAGGAAAAAGGTGATGGCAGAGGATGAAATGGATAGATAGTGTCCTGGAAGCAACAAACATGAGCTGGGACAGACTTTGGGAGATAGTGGAGGATAGAAGGACCTGACATGCTATGGTCTGTGGGGTCACAAAGAGTCAGACACGACTGAACAACAACTACCAGGAAGCATTTCCTGGCATCTAAACTAAATCTTCTGTGTTATCATTTAAACTTATATTCATTAATTTCATCATCTGATTACTTGGGAGTGATTTGGGTATTATCTCCTCATAATATAACTCTTCCTCTTCTCAAAAAGTTATTCAAGTGCTTTTCTGTGTTTTCTTAGTGTGGTATGGTAGATTTGTATTTGGAGTCAGAGAACAAGAGTTTCAGTCCTAGCTCAATCAATTACCAGATGTATGTGTGACCTTGGTCATTGTCATTTAACTTCTCTTAGACTCAGTTTCCTTATCTGTAAAACTCTATGCTTGGTACTGCTTAAGCCCTTCCTAACTAGGTTCTTTCCTACCTTTCTGTTCTTTCTACACTTTATCCCCCTCCTCACCCTCAGCTGCTACGGCCTATTTGCTGTCCTCACACACAAGACTCTATCTGCCTACTCCACGCCTCTCAGTATCTGTCATCCCGTACGTGGAAGGTTCTCCCTATTCTCCTCCACCTCCTAGTTTCTGTGCCTTCCTTGAAGACTCAGCTCAAATCTTACCTTCTGCCAGAAGCCTTTCCAAGTTTCCCTCCTCCATCTCATTCCACCACCACTGCAGCACCTTCCCCCAGATCAGCTCCCATTTACACTGTAAATGTCTTACAAGTACATAGTCATTTTCACATTGCCTCCCTGTTAGATCCTTCATGGCAGACACCAAGTTTTTTCATTTCTTTATATCCTCAGCACTTAGCACATTGCTTGACACATAGTGGCTGCTTCATAAATGCATGTTGACTGATTGACTAATTAAAATGGGGTTAATAATACTAGCTAATAGAGTCATTGTGAAAAAAGCATTACATAAACCTTAAAATTCTATTTAAAACAGATTATCTATTAAGCCAAAGAACTACAACTATTTTTGCTTTTCCTATTCATTTAATTTTCTATCCTTTCAATCATTTTGTTCTTCTATATTTTTCTACAAGTTCTCCCAGCATTCTTCTTAAAATATGAAGAAAAGGGCAGCTAGGTGGCACAGTGGATAGAGCACCAGCTCTGAAGTCAGGAGGATCTGAATTCAAATCCTGTCTCAGACCAAACACTTGACACTTAATAGCTGTGTGACTCTGGGCAATTCACTTGACCCCAATTGCCTTTAAAAAAAAAAGAAAGAAAGAAAGTGATAGAGAAAGTACTGATAATGCAGATTACACTTGTACCCACAGTTGTTAAACATTTGCCAGCAGACCACTGTCAATAACCTTTTGAAGTAGTTAGAACAAGTATTTTTTATCTCCATTTTACGGATAAAGAAACTGAGAGACTCCAAGAAGTTAGGTGACTTACCCAGGGTTTGATTTGTGCGTAAATTGGATTTAAGTAAGGCAGTGTTGCATGAAGTCGTAGACCTCACTCGGTCCTCCGGAGTCCTCACAGTCCAGTGGCAGGACAGAATCAAGAGGACTGATGATGGCTCAAAATGTAGTGGATGAGCTCTCAGTGCTCCACAACACCTGCTTCAGCTGCCTTCGTGGCCCTTGGGACAAATTGTTCTCATCTGCCCATTCTGCTGAGAGGAGTCTTCACATACTTGGGGTAGACACCCCTCCTAACGTACCAATGGGTTTGAGACCCCACAGTTACTCTTAACCTGGTATGAGACGTGGTTTACTGGGGTGTGGCCGCTGCTACAGCTTCTTGGAGCCACAGGCGGGAGTTAGGTGGATCAGGTGGATGCTGAAGGTGGAAAGCAGCCCTGAAAAGACCTCGGCAGCCTTCTCACCTGAAGTGCTAGTCTTCCCTGAACACACCCTACACCCCTACAACAACCACAGTCTACCTCCAACTTACAATTCTAGTCTTGTTTCCCTCTCCTCTTTTTCTTTTAAGCACTTTTCACACACCTTATATTCCAGGGAAATAGAACTAGTAACTGCTTCCCAGTCTCATTCTGGTCTCTTCTGCCCTTATGCTTTCCCGTAAGTCGTTGCCTATGCACTGTAAGGCATAATGTGTATACCTCCACTTGTGGAAATCTTTTTCTTCTTTCAGTGACTGACTCAAATGCCTGCCACCTTGTCCATGAAGTTCTTCCCAGCTAAAACAGATTTCTTCCTCCCAAATTTCTTCTAGAACTTTATCTAGACCTCTCTTAGATCTGCCTCCCCTTCTATGTGCCCCTGTGAAAGTTATAGCCAGGTGGAGTCAGCATCTCTGCAGAACCACAGCTCACAAGCTCCAATGTGATGTCTCCCTTTTACCAGACCAAACCAAAGGATACATTAACTCAAAACTTGGGCATTTAACCCAACAGAATATCAGACTAATTAAAAAAGAACAACTCCTACACACAACCACACTTTCCCACCGATTTCCACAGCACTAGTGGGATACTTCTAGCCTAAACAACTCCCCGTGTAGTGTCCCAGCTAGACACTTCACTGCCTCTGAACACCCAGAGGAGATGCTAATGTCATCTGCTAGGCCCCTTTCTCCAATGAGCCGCCATCTGGGGCTTCTTGGCTAAACTGTTACTGCCATCTGCAGCTTCTCCATTGAACTGCAGAAGTTACACAGCTTCTGCCCTAGGAGGGGCTGACTTTACTCTTCTTTAGTGAGCCAGACCATAAACTCAGGACTACTTTAGGTCTTCTGTGATCCAGATCTTAGCCACATCCCTCCAACAAGCTTATCTTTTTGACTATTCTCCTTGCCCCTCAACGGGAAATGACCAGGCCTACTTAATATTTGGATTAGGATAAATAAATTATTTTCCACTCCTATTTGACCCCTTTCTGTTAGTACTAGGGCCATCCTAAAAGTGGTTAAATGGCATAGTGGATAGAGCACTCGGCCTGAAGTCAGGAAGAACTGAGGTCAAATCCTCCCTTATATACCTACTACGTCTGTGACCCGGGACAAGTCACTTAATCTCTCTCTGCCTGAGTTTCCTCAATTGTAAAATGGGGATAATAATAATAGCACCTTCCTCCCAGAGTTGTTGTAAGGATTGAATGAAATATTTGGAAAGCACTTACTTCGGAGAGGAAAAAGGTTGGTATGTGAATTCTATTTGGGGGTGTGGGTACGAAGGCAGCAGGCCATAGTAAGTGCTTAATAAATGCTTGTTCCCTTGGTTCCTTCCATACAAATTACCCTGAAGCTTCATTAAGTGAGACTGGAGGCACAGGGTCAAGCTAGTGAGCTTGGTCCAGGATTCTTGTCCCTATAACCTTTGCTGCCCTCCATACATGATGCAAATGTTATAAGTTCCTTATATGTTGTTTTTCATCCTTATACCCAGTGCCTAGCATGATGCTATGCACATAATGGGGTTTTATAAATGTTTCCTGAGCTGAATTAAATCTCTGATCTAGAAGGGTGAAGGACTAAGGAAAAAATATTTAAAGGTCCCCCTTCATCCCCTTAACATGTTTTATGCAGGTAAAATCTGAACAAAACTAGTAAGATTTCTCCCCACCAGACTAGGGAGAAAAATTTCACAGCCATAGGTAGAAATGGAGTAAGGGCCTGGTCGCATTGACTTAGTGACGGAAATGGTACTGGTCAATTGTATCTTATTGCAGTGACCTGTCTCTGCCTTCTCCCATAAGTCACTAGGGAAGCTCCATCTGCCTCCAAAGTATGGAATCCTAGGTTTTTGCCCCTATATACCTTCCTCTAGTGATGCCTCCACATCATATTTTTTCAGAATTTCTTATGCACTATCATATTCTGTCCACTTGCCTACAACCAAGGATTCTGATAATGCCTAACTTATAAATGGGTACGATGGTTCCCAAGCAAATGACTTCACATTGGGAAACAGAAATGTCTCATAAAGCTCTGCAAAGCTGTTTGGAATGAGAAGCTGGAATCTGTGTCGATTAATGGGGGTTGTTTAATGGTGCAGGAAAGCCTTGCTTCCTATTACTACTGCTTATGATTGTATTTTTCCAAAATGCTTTGCAATCATTTTCAATAGTTTTCTACTGAATGGGCTTTGCACTGCAAGCAGCTCTTTAGTCAATCTCAAAACTTTTGTGACGAGTCAGAAAGTCTAACTTAGCTTCTTGTAAAAAGCTGATGATAGAACAAAACCACAAGAAATAAGTGCAGGATGTCAGAGACAGAGAAGCCATATTTGAATTGCAACTATTTGTTTAAATCTATTCAAATATAAGGGTTTTTGGCAGCATCAGAAAGCTTTCCTACATAAAGAACAATAGTATAATCCTTTCAGTAAAATCTTTTAAAGTTATTTATAAAGCCTACCACTAATGGTACCAAGAAACTATACTTTATAATGGATAGAAGGCTAGGCTTAGAGTTTGAAAAACCTAAGCTTAAGTCCTGTTCCCCACCCATAAGACCTACGCAGTCCTGAGCAAATCATTTAACTCCTTGAAGACCCAGGCAACTCTAAGGCTATGTGAAAGACAACTGCCAATCTGAATTAGGAGAGGGAATTTCCACACCAGAAATTACCTACAAAACAGAAATCACAGACCTGATTATTCATTCATTCAGTCCTGCCCAATTCTTCATGACCCCAAAGACCACAGCATGCCAGGCTCTTCTATCCTCTACTATCTCCTAAAGTCTATTCAAGCTCATGTTTGTTACTTCCATGACATTATCCATCCATCTTATACTCTGCCAACACCTTCTCCTTTTCCTTTTGCTTTCAATCTTTTGAGTCTTTTCCAATGAGTTCTGTCTTCTCATTATGTGGCCAAAGGATTTAAGTTTTAGCTTCAGTGTGTGTCCTTCCAATGGGTAGTCTGAATTAATTTCTTTAAATATTGAGTGATTTGATCTCCTTGCTGTCCAAAGGACTCTCAAAAGTCCTTTCCAGCACCACAATTTGAAAATATCATTTCTGTGTTACACAACTTTCTTTATGGTCCAACTCTCACAGTCATACATTACTACCAGAAAAACCACAGTTTTGACTATATGGAGTTGATCGACAAGGTAATGTCTCTCCTTTTCAGTATGTTGTCCAGATTTGTCATAGCTTTTTTTTTTTCCCCAGGAGCAAGCATCTTTTACTTCCATGGCTGCAGTAATCATTTTCAGTGATCTTTGATCCCAAGCATATAAAACCTGAAATTGCTTCCATTTCTTTTCCTTCTATTTGCCAGGAAGTGATGGGGCCAGTTGTCATGATTTTAGTTTTTTTGTTTTTTTGGTTTTTTTAACATTAAACATCAAGCCAGCTTTGCACTCTCCTCTTCCACCCTCATCAAGAGATTTCTTAATCTTGTTCTCTTTCTGCCATCCAAGTGTTATCATCTACATATTAGAGATTGTTGATATTTCTCCTGGTAACCTTAGTTATGGCTTTTGATTCATCCAGCCTGGCATTTTGCATGATGTACTCTGCATATAAGTTAAATGAGTAAGATGACAATAAGGTGCTTTGTCATACTCTTTTTCCAATCTTAAACCGATCAGTTGTTCTATGTTCAGTTCTAATTGTTGCTTCTTGACCCACATACAGGTTCCTTCGGAGACAAGTAAATGATCTGGTACTCCCATATCTTTGAGGACTTGCCACATTTTGTTGTGGTCCATACAGTCAAAGGCTTTAATGTAGTTAATGAAGCAGAAATAGATTTTTTTCTAGAACTACCTTGCTTTCTCCATAATCCAGCAAATGTTGGCAATTTGGTCTCTAGTTCCTCTGCCTCTTCAAATACCAGCCTGCGCTTCTGGTAATTTTCAGTTCACATCCTGCTGAAGCCTAGCTTGCAGAATTTCAAGCATAACCTTGCTGGCATGTGAAATGAGTACACTTGTTTGGTAACTGGGACATTCTTTGGCATTGCTTTTCTTTAGGATTGGAACACAAACTGATCTTTTCAAATCCAGTGGCCACCGTTGAGTTTTCCAAATCTGCTAACATATTGAATGTAGCACTTTAATAGCATCAACTTTTAGGGTTTTAAATAGCTTGACTGGAATTGCATCACCTCCACTACCTTTATTGTTAGCAATGCTTCCTAAGGTCCATTTGACTTCATTTTCCAGGATGTATGGCTCTAGATCAGTAACCACATCATTGTGATTATCGGTGATATTAAGACCTTTCTTGTATAGTTTTGTATATTCTTTTTTTTTTTAGGACTTTCACATTCTTGCTGTTTTATTCAACTATTCAAACATCCTTTTTTCTAAATATACTTTGCTGATTAAGAAATTAAAAACCTGTGTACATCAGAACATATTCAACAATTATACAATGGATTGCACTCTCCAGTCAAATCTTCTTATGGGGGAAAAAACCAACTTTGTTCATCGCAACCAGGACAGGATAAAATACCACTCTCCTTGGGAGAGATTTGTACTCCTTAATTGAAGTGCTGGTGCCTTCCTTCTTTTTGATGTTGTTTCAAGCCCAGATAGTAACCAGTATGATAGCCGCTCATGTACCAGGCTATTAAAATACTTCCCAAAGCATCAGCATCTTCAGGAAAATTGGGAGACATAGGAGGTGGTGAGGGAATCAATGGTGGTCCTGAAGGAAATGGTGGGAGCCAGCTTGTGAGGAAGGGTGGTGGGCCACTGAATTTCAGTCCAGGCTTGCCTAGCCCTGGCACTGGGAGAGGAAGTGGTAGTGGAGGAGGGAAATAAGAATTCCAATGAGCAGCTTTAGATTTGATATGATTCTGTTTGCTTTCAGGTGATCTGGATGATATTAAGACCTTTCTTGTACAGTTTTGTATATTCTTGCCACCTCTTCTTAACCTCTTCTACTTCTGTTAAATCCCTACCATTTTTGTCTTTTATCATGCCCATTTTTACATGAAACATTCTCTTGATATCTCTCATTTTCTTGAAGAGATTTCTTGTCTTTCCCATTCTGTTGTTTTCTTTTATTTCTTTGCATTGCTCATTTAAGAAAACCTTCTTATCTTTGCTATTCTCTGGAATTCTACATTCAGTTGGGTATATCTTTCCATTTCTCCTTTCCCTTTCCCTTTCCCTTTTTTTTTTCTTTCTTCAGCTATTTGTCAAGCCTCATCAGACACTCATTTTGCTTTCTTGCTTTTCTTTTTATTTGGGATGCTTTTCTGCTGCCTTTATTGTGAACCTCTATCCATGGTTCTTTAGTTCTTCTATCTACCACAGCTAATCCCTTAAATCTATTCTTCACTTCTACTTTAAATTCATAAGGGATATCATTTAGGTCATACCAATGCAATCTGATGGTTTTCCCCACTTTTTTTCAATTTCAGTCTGAATTTTTCAATAAGAAGCTCATGATCAGAGCCATACTCAGCTCCAGGTTTTGTTTTAACTGACTATATAGAGCCCCTCCACCTTTAGCTGCAAAGTATGTAATCAACTGATTTCAATATTAACCATCTGGTGATATGTGTGGAGTCACCTTTTGGATTGTTGAAAAAGAGTGTTTCCTATTGACCAGCGAATTATCTTGACAATACTCTATTAATCTCTGCTTTGCTTCATTTTGTGCTCCAAGGCCAAACTGGCCTGTTATTCCAATTATCTTTTGATTTCCTACTTTAGCATTTCAATCCTCTATGATGAATGCGACATCTTTTTTAACGTTATTCCTAGGAGATGTTCTAGGTCTTCATAGAACATGGAAACTTTGCCTTCTTTAACATCAGTGGTTGGAACATAGATTTTTATTACTGTGATACTGAACAGTTTATCTTGGATTCAAACAGATATCATTCTGTCATTTTTTGAGATTGTACCCCAATTGCTTTTCTCACCCTTTTATTGACCATGAGGGCTACTCCATTTCTTCTAAAGGATTTTTGCCCATATTAGTAGATGTAATGATCACCTTGATTAAATTCACCCATTCCTATCCATTTAAGTTTATTGACTGTCAGTGTTTAATCTTTCCACCTCCTACTTGACCACATCCAGCTTACTTTGATTCATAGATCTTACATTCCAGGTTCCTATGCAATACTGATCTTTACAACATCAGATTTGCCTTTTGTCTACATCCTTGACTGAGTTTCCTTTCAGCATTGGCCCAGCCACTTCATTCTTTCTGGAGCTACCATGAGCAAAGCAGAAACATGAGATGGACAAATCTAGAGACCATTTCCATCCCAAATGTTCAAATAAACTTTTTGTGCTCAACCTGTGGTAGAGACTTCTGAGCTCATATTGTATTGTTCAACTACAGTCAAATACAGTGTACCTTGACCCCAATACTGTGATGTCATTGGGTCCTCTTTGAGTGCAAAGGACAAACAACAACTTGTAGTTGTCCTCTACCCTTCCGCAGTAATGCTTTGGACACCTTCCAATCTGAAGAGCTCCTCTTCTGGTATCATATCTTTTATCATTTTAATACTGTCCATGGGGTCTTCTTGGCAAAGGTACTGGAGTGGTTTGCCATTTCCCTATCCAGCGGATCACGTCTTGTCAGAACTCTCTCCCATGATCTGCCTGTCTTGGGTAACCGTATGTATCATAGTTCACGGTTTCATTGAACTACGCAAGCCCCTCTACCACAACAAGGCAGTAATACAGGAGAGGCACAGACCTAGATTTTCTCCACCCACCAAAAAAAAAAAGAAAAGAAAGAAAGAAAGAAAAAAAACTAGTGATACCAAATAACATAAGGCTGATTTTTTAAATTATATATATTTTCAATCAATTTTATACCAAAATTAACATTGAGAATGTGGAAAGAATATTGATTGTGGAGTAAGAAGTCCTGGTTTTAAATCCTGGTTCTATTATATGTTATCTTAGGAAAGGCACAGAACCTCTCTGGCCATTGATTTCCTCATCTGGGCCTAGACAAGATGACTTTTGAGGTTTCCTCCAGCTCCAAATTATGATTCTTGAAATATATAATTATTTATTAGTAATAAATATTTTATGATTGGGGAAAATATTAGATGTAGTAGCTCAATTTGTAAGGTGCTTAAAAACAAGTTTCACATTCCCTTTTCTTTCATACTAACATAGAATAATAGGTAGAGCACTAGACTGGAAGTCAGAAAGACCTAGGTTCAAATCTTACTTCAGATATTTACTAGTGTGTAAAGCTAGGTATGCCAATCAATCTTTCTGAGTCTGTTTCCTTACCTGTAAAGTAGAGACAATGCTACTTATGATAATTCCAGGGTTGAGGGGAGGACCAAAGGAGATAATATATGCAAAGAGTTTGACAAACCTTAAAGAAGTATTTAAATGTGACTCATTAGAATGCATTCTCATCTTTTTTCAATAGGATACAGATATAAAAGATCCTGGGACAAATCATTGTCTCACTATTATATTTAATATTTAATGTTCTGTGGATTATTGCACAAGTGGATAGAATAATGGCTTTTTGTAGTTGGATAAAAGTATTAGGATGTCAGCTCATACCTGTAGGCTCACTAAGAGCATCCTCCACATGTTTCCAGGATCAGACAGCAAAACAGGGATGAGATGTAGCTCATCCTATTCCCACATAGTGATGATTATGAGGGGTAGGGGAAGGAGGAGGAGAAGGAATTGTTTCAGTCCATAATATTTTAAAATTGAGAGACTCATTTGAAATTTTTGTGTTTTTTGTAAATCTTCCACTTAAATCCTACTTCAGCATTTCATTAGAACATGTAGATGACCCTAGACCCCAGGGCCTAGGATCTTGAAGGTTATGCCAGTGGGGTGCAAACTCTAGCAAATACTTGTAAGCTAGATGGGTTTTGAGCACAAGCCCTGCCATAGCCTGTGCCCACCATCTGAGGACCAAACTAACAGTATAGAAAGACGTATTAGCAAAAGACTGACAACTGGGTGATGATTTTTCCTTTTTTTTTTTTTCTTGTGGCAAAGCAATTCATGAAAACAGAAACTAAATTACACAAGTATTGTAATTCATGGCACGTAGTAAAAGCTTAATGAATGCTTGTTGATTAATTGATTGATGTTGAAATCACAGATCTCTTGAGTATAGAAATTTTGCTTGTAAATGCCTCCAGACATATTAAGTGATTGATTCAAGACCAATAAGAAGTCAACTTTTTTAGTCATATGGTCATTTTTCACCAATCACCAATGTTTCTTTACATCAGCTCAATGAACATATTGTGCAACAGCAATGGGCAAATGAGTGTACAGGTTTGCTATGTACACTTGCCTGCCATTACAATTTCTTTCTTCAGGCTCCACCAGTAACAGGCACCATTAGGAGATGGTGGCATTTGTATATACATATGAATAACTTACAGCCAACATACAGCTGAGAATATAAAGTTGTATCTCACAAATGCATCTTAAATGCTTGCCCTGGATTATTTGATTTTGTTTATTTGTTTTAACCAGATTATCTGCAGTAGCATGCTGTTGAGTTGCTGTAAATTGACCTCTCTATGGTAATATCAGAACCACATCCTGAGCCCCACTATAAATAACTTTCCCATGTTTGAAGCTTTGGTTTGATTTTCAGTTTCCTGCTTTCTGGATCCCACATTCACTTTCTCTTTCTCCCCTTCCCCCACTACTAACCTTTTTGGGGGGAGGGGGGAGAGGGAGAAAGCAGGAAGAAATGGCCAGGTTCCCCTTGTGCTTTAAAAAAATCCTTTGACAGGAAAAAAATCACTTTGACAGCTGAGTGAGCAATGGACTAGAGTTGGGGGGAAACATGAGATGAGGCAGGGAGATTAGCCAGCAGACTATTACAATAGTCCAGATATGAGGTGATGAAGGTCTCCTCTAGGATGGCAAGCTGTGTGAGTAGGGAAAGTGGATTCATATGAGAGATGTTGTAAAGGTAAAACAAGACTTGGTAACAGATTGGATATGTGACATGAGATTGAGCAAGAAGTAGTGGATGGTAAGCTTGGGTGATAAAGAGGATGGTGGCATTCTCAACAGTTACGGGTTGAGTAAATGGTAGGGTTTAATGTGGGCAAAGATAATGAACTCAGTTTAAATCTACTGAGTTTGAAATGTCCACCCACTTTGAGATGTTCAGCAAGTAACTGGTTATGTGAAACTATAGAGCATGAACAAACCCCTTAGCCAATCTAAATAGATTTCTCATCATTCTTTTTTTTTTTGGAGTGAGGCAATTGGGGTTAAGTGACTTGCTCAGAGTCACACAGCTAGTGAGTGTTATGTGTCTGAGGCCAGATTTGAACTCAGATCCTCCTGACTCCAGGGCTGGTGCTCTATCCACCGCGCCACCTAGCTGCCCCCTTTCTCATCATTCTTAGAAAGGTATTCAGACCTTGTTCACAATTTATAAATGATCAAAATGTATTCTGACTTGATAAATGTACCAGGACTAAGTGGGATGAGGTGACTTAATCCCTACCCTTATTTGACCTTTTATTTTTTCCTGTGCTAAATATACATATATATATTTATACACACATGTGTACATATAATGTAATATGTGGATATGTACTATATATATGAGTATACATATGTATATATACGTGTGTGGAGATAATAGATATAGATATGGGAATAGATATGGCTATACTTATGGATATGAATACAGATATAAATATGGATGTGGTTATAAATAGAAATAGAAATATAGATATCTAGACATAGGTGATACGGATATAGATATAGATGATATATGTAGATGTGGATATAACTATAGATATGACTATAGATGATACAGATAAATATATAGCTACAGATGATATAGATTGATATAGGTATAGATATAGATAGGCAGTGTTATATAATGGAAAGAATGCTGGCTTTGGCATTAGGGAACCTCAACTCAAATCCTGACTCTGTTGCTTATTGCCTATGTGACCTTGGGCAAGTTATTTCACCTCTTTAAACCTCAGTTCATGATCTATAAAACCAAAGTGTTGGTCTACATGGCCTTTAAGTACCTTACAAGCCTAAACCTATGAAGTTATAATAACTTCTTTGCATATGTAATTTATACAAGAACCATTTTGAGGCAAAATGTCAAGAGGTTCCATCATTGTGAGTTAATTTGCATTTACATCTGCTGGGTGCAATGTCCCATCTTTGGTTTGGAAGATATTAAATAATATGGAAAACATGTAATTCATATCTGTCAGGGGTTTATGGTCTAAAATACATTGTTTGGTCAATAGGAAATAACAACTTACCTTTAAAACCTATAGTTATATAGTTTAATCTATTGGTTAGAGTTTTGGGGTTTTTATCCAAATAATTTTTGAGATATGGGGAAATGTCAATAGAGTAGAAATCCAAAATTTACATGGAATTTGGGCCTATCTATTGAATATTCAACCTTCATGTTAAATATATGTGTGTGTGTGTATGTGTATATATATATTATATATATATATATATATAATATATATATATATATGAGAGAGCCATCAATCAATGGACTAGATCACCTCTAAGGTCCTTTCTAGTACAAAATCTGTTTTGGAGAACTTTATATTTATTTCCATTGTTACATCATATTAAAACTGGCTAATCAGTTTGATTTGTCAAGATCCATTTGAATATTTACTTTATCATCCAATATGTTAGTTTTCCCTCCCAGTTTTGGGTCATCTGCAAATTTGGTAAGCATACTTTCTATGCCTTCATCCAAGTCACTGAAAAATATGTTAAATAACCAGACCAATGAGAGATTCCTGGACCATTCTAATAAAACACTGCCTCCATGTTAAAATCAATCCATTAATGCCTGACCTTTTGGTCAGATCACTCAATCAGTTTTGAATCCAGCTAACTCTATTATCTAGCCCACAGCTCTCCATTTGGTCCACAATCATAGCACTAAAGACTTTGGGACAGACTTTACCTGAATTTCAGGTATATTGCATCAAACATCTCCTTGATCTAACAGTTGAGTAACTTATTAAAAAATGGAAATGAACTTAGTCTGGTATAATTTGCACTTAATGAAATCATGCTGGCTTTTAGTGATCACTGCTTCTCATTCTAAACGATCATACACAATTCCTTTTAATAATACGTGCTAGAATTTTGCCTGTGGTCAAATTCAAACTCACCAGCCTATAATTTGCACATTTTATCCTCTTCCTTTTTTTCAAATTAGGACAATCTTTGGTCTTCTGCAATGTTGTGACACCTCTCCTGTTGTTTGTGGTTTTTCAAAGATCCCTGAGTGAGGCTCTGCCATCAATTCTATTAGAATCCTGGGATGTCATTCTTTTTTCTTTAGTCCTGAAAACCAGATTACCAAAAGGTACTATCATCCTGCTTTTTCTGTACAAGACTACAAGGGCATTTCCTGAGTGGCATGCTTGCTTTAAGCAGTCCTATCAATCAACAAGTATTTATTAAGTGCTTACTATGTGCCAGGCCCTGTGCTTGGTACTTGCGACAAAAAGGCACAACAAAATGGCCCCTGCACTCAGGGAACTTACATTCTACAAGGAGAGACAACATATGTACATATAAGTAAAATACAAAATAAATACAAGGTATTGTTAAGCAGGAGACCCCAGCAGCCTGATTGGGGGGGGGGGTGGCAGAAAAGAACTCATCTAGGAGAAAGCATTGTACCAAGCTTTGAAGGAAATTGAGATTCTAAGAGGGTGATTAGAAGAGAACGCATTTCTCTTGGCATGGAGAAAGCCTGGGCAAAGAAGATAAGAGTACCACACAAAGGTGGCCAGCAGCAAGGTGGCCATTTTGGCTGAATTATAAAGTGAAAGGATCACTTAGAAGGGAGCCAGATTTTAAAGGACTTTACATGCCAAATAGTTTTTAATCCAAGAGGCAATAGGTAGCTAGTGGAAATCACTGAGCATACCAGTAACATGGTCAGACCTGTGCGTTAGAAAAATTCTTTGATACTTTGGTACAGCTACTTTGGTAGCTATGCCAGGATGGGATGAAGATGTGAAAGACTTCAGTAAGAACAAATGGGAGGTAACTGCAATAGTCTCAAGGAGAGATGATGAGAACTAGAACCTGGATAAGGCTGAGAAAAACAAAGTGACTTGACCGGGGTCAGGCAGCTAGGAAGTGTGTGAGGTCCAATTCAAACTCAGATCTTCCTGACCCCAAGTCTAACACTATCCACTGTGCTACCTAGCTAGCAGAGAAACCTACTATCCACCATCACTTAGCAGATACCTTCCATCTTATAACCTTGAAACACTTCTTGGATGCTTCAGTGGAGAGTATCTGTTGCACAGTAGTCCTTCCACTCTAACACGTTGCCTCTGGAATGAAGAAGCAAGCCATTCTATTTAACAAGATATTGCAGAAAAGTGAGAGACCTGTATGCAAAGCACACATATCCTAGTGTGGTGTATGTGTGACTTTTCGGAATATCATTAGCTTACTTGTTTAACAAAATTCCCTTGGTTACTGAATATGAGCTAGAGGGCTATTTTTCCCCTGTCCCATCTGGTGTATATTCTTCTAGCACAGCCATTTTCAAGAATGCAGTCTAAATGTTATTAAAATCCCTGAAAATATAACCACTGATACCATAGTCAAATGACTCCAATAGACAAAAGAACCACTTAATACTGTTCCTTCACAAGCTCTGAGTATTGTAAGATCACAGAATTTAAAGCTGGGAGGGACTTAAAAATGAGGAAATGGGTCCAGAGGTTAAGTGACTTGCTCAAGGTCACACTAGCAGTAGCAAAGCCAGGCTTTAAACCCTAGCCCTCTTACTCCAATCTAATGTTCTTTCTACATCACATAATGTCCCTTGAACCACTTCAGAGTAGCTCAGTAACTAAATATCGGTAATAATTCTTTTTTTATTCTAGAGGCAGCTAGGGTCCTAAATCAAGTGCTGGACCTGGAGTCAAGAAGACCTGTGTTCAAACCCTGTTCAGACACTTACTAGCTGTGTGACAACAGGTAAGTCACTTAACTTCTATCTTCCTCTATTATCTCATCTGTAAAATAGGAATAATAATACTACCTACCTCCCATGATTGTTGTGAGGAAAAAATGGGATAATATTTGCAAAACATCTTGCAAATCTCAAAACTCTAAATAAACACTATTTATTATTATTTATAAAAAAAAATTGGTAAAAAGAACCAGAGCTCTGACCTTAGCTTCTTTCCTACTGTCTTCAATTCTATGACTCTCTCCAGTTTTCAACTCTGTAACTATTCTATAACTCTCAAAGATTTTGTGATTTAATTGTATCCAATGACCAAAGGGAACAAATCAAGTCAGAAGCCTTTAGTATAATCTAGTACCAAATAAGCTCAGCCTGCTGGGCAGGGAGCATATGTAACTTTATTACATAATTAGTGCCGAATGAATAAAACATTGGATATAAAAACAAATCTTTTTCCATCAATATATGAATGAAACAACTGAGTTCTCAAATGGAAAATCAGCTCCAGTTCATTCTGTATGCTAAACAAACACTGATAGCTTTTTCTCTCCCAGGGAAGATGTGAGGATCGAATGAGATCATGTATATGAAATGCTTTGTAAACTGCAAGGCACCATGAAAATGGCCACTCGATTTGTTGACATTCTGACCCTTCTGGGAATCGATGATCCCATCAGTGTGGATAGTCCCCACCAATGTGTATCACAACTCTATACATACATGACTTCTCATCATATCATCATATATGACACTTGTCCTTGCCTTCCCAGAAATCACTCCTTCATAGATGATTCACCCAAAACACTAAAGACTTTCTACATATTTTTTAAACACAGATATGAACATCACTCCACTCCTCGAAAGTCTTTTGTGGCCTTCTATTGACTCTAGGATAAAATACAAACTTTAGAGTTTGGCAGTGGCCCTTCACAATATGGCTCCCACCTACCTTTCCAGTCTTATTTCATATCACTCCTCCCCATGCACTATCTATTCCAGTAAAACTGGTCTACTGGATGTTTCCCATACAAGATATTACATTTCCCATTTCCTTCCTTTTGCAAAGTGTTGCCCTGTCTTGAATATATTCCTTTCTCTCTTTTGTCTCTTAGACTCCCTAGCTTTCTTCAAAGCACAGCTTTTATATGAATCCTTTCCTGTCCCCCAACACACACCCACACCAGGTATTAGTAATCTCTACCTCCTAAAACTGTTTTGCATTTATCAGTAAGTGACATGGGATGTTCAGGGAGGGCTGGCACCTCTGGTGTGCGGGCTTGCCGAGCCCTTTTCAGGGTTGCTCATTCACCTTTGGTGTCTACCTGTCACCTAACCCTTAGCTGTGCCTCCAAGAAGCTGTTAGCATACACAACAGCACACCCCAGTAAAACTGTCTCGGCAGACAAACTAAACCAGGTTCAGGGGAACTGACAGGCCTCAAACCTGTCCATGAGTTAGGGGAATGTCTGCCCCAAGCATGTGAAGACTTCCTATGATAGAATGGGCAGATGAGAACAATTTGTTCCAACAGCCATGAAGGTGGCTGAAGCAGGCACTGTGGAGTGCTTAGAGCTTGGTCACTCATCAAAGATGCCAAGGTCATCCAACATCCAGGGCCATCGCCAGTCATTCTGATTTTTTTCTTATAACTGGATTTCAATGATTCTAGAAGAGAGAGTGAGGCTGAGGACTTAGTGCAACTCTACCTCACTTAAATCCAATTCATGGGTAAATCAAGCCATCCCTCTGTGATGTCATTGATCTTCTTCAAAAACAAAGGATGAACAACTTCTGAGTGTAGTATGTATGAGACAGCCAGGTGGCACAGTGGATAGGGCACTGGGCCTGGAGTCAGGAAGACCTGAGCTCAAATCCAGACTTAGACACTAGCTGTGTGACCCTGGGCAAGTCATTCAACCCTGTCTGCCTCAGTTTATTCATCTGTAAAATGAGCTGGAGAAGAAAATGGCAAACTATTCCAATTTCTTTGCCAAGAAAATCCCAAGTGAGGTCACGAAGAGTCAGACATGACTAAAACTACCTAGCAAACAGTACAATATATGAGTTTCTCTCATCCTGCTACATCTCTCAACAAGAGTAATATATTTTCAAGTACATTTTTCCCTCACTGTGTATCACTTTCCCATTGCTATGGGCTTCACTAAAGAAGCACCGAAGTGAAAAAACTCTAATACAATCATATGATTTCCTCTGCAAACAAGAACATTTGGAAAACATGCCCTTCAATGGCAAAGCTGTGAAGGATTTGGTGAATCTTCCTTAGTAGCATTGGTGAACAGTACCTTAGACAATCATGGGTATCCCTTTTTTTTACTTCATTTAACGTCATTACTCATCAGATTATTAAACAGTTATTTCAGCTACATCTATTATGAAGTTTAGTATCATTTTAATGTCATATATATACACATATACATAAGCACATGTGTATATATATGTATATGTATATGTGTATATATACATATAGTAAATCTACTGTCTGAGGAGAGCTTTCAAAGACACATTATTTTCCTACCAAGTCAAGAGCTTTATTTTTAAAAAAATCAATAAATGATAGACACAACAGATCTAGTATTTTCTATTCTTCTTAGTCATGTATAATTTTAAGGCATGTATAGTATTATAACTATAAAGATGTGGATGCAGCTTGTTATAATGGATAGAGTACTGACTGGTATTGGTGGTCCCAGGTTCAAACCCTACCTCTGACTCTATCTGTGGGCTTTGGGCTTGTCATGACTTTCCTTGGCTTCAGCTTTTTCATCTATAAAATGAAGAGTTAGACAAGTTTGCCCCTAAGGTCCCATTCCAGCTCTTTGCTATGATCCTATACATTTCACTATAGAAAATCATCTGAAAATCCTGCCAATTCTGTGGTATGTTTTCATCAAAGATGATACCCTGTTATAGACATGGACCGTTCTTACCAGGATAAAAAGGTAAGCGTGTGGATCAGTAGTTGCTGATGTCTCTTTGGTAGCTTTGTGTGTTTCTGAAGTTTGTACTGGATCCTAGAGGCAATTGTTGTTGTTTGTCCTTTGTTTTCAAAAAGGACTAATAACATCACAGGGTGATGTCTTCACTTATACATGAATTGGATCTAAGTGAGGTAGAGTTACACAGTCATCAACTTCACTATTTCTTCCAGAATCATCAAATTCCAATGGCAAGACAAAAGCCAAGATGACTGACAATGGCCCAAGATTGCAGTGGATGACCTTGGCACCTTCAATGTCTGAGCAAGCTTTAAGTGCTCCACAGCACCTGCTTTAGTTGTCTTCATGGCTTTTGAAACAAATTGTTCTCATCTGCCCATTCTACTGGGAAGGAAGTCTTCACATGCTTAGAGTACACACCCCACCCCTAACTCACCAACAAGTTTGAGGCCCATCAATTACCTTCAGCCTGGTTTATCCCGTCTGCTGAGATGGTTTACTGGGGTGTGACCGCTGCATATGCTACAGCTTCTTGCAGCCACAGGTGAGAGTTGGAATCAGGTGGATGAGCAGCCCTGAAAAGGGCTCAGCAAGCCCTCATACCAGAGTTGCTAGTCCTCCTGAACACCCCATAAACCCCTAGAGGCAATTGGGAGCCACTGAAATAGGGAATTGATATGATCATAACTGTGCTTAATTATCTGAAAAGCACACTGCAAAAGAAAATTCATGAATTTAATAAATACTTGTTAGTTTGTTGACTTCTTTATCATTCATTGACTATAAAAACATTTGATTTGGTAGAATAAAATTCTGCTTTAAAATATCTCATGAAACAAGGTGTCTCCTATATATATGTTAAAATTATACACAAATCCTGGAAAGATTTAACAGAAATAACATGTTTTGCTGACCCTCTGATGACTAAAATCAAATGAGGCCCCAAACAGGTCAAATATGCTTGTCATCCATGTTCCATGTTCATGGAAGAGTTCCTATGGAGACTTCAAGTTAAAGAAGAATTACTCATAGATCAGGAGGTCCTCTAGATACTCCTGCTTGACGATGACATGTTATTGATCAGATCAAGCCCTTGAACACTGCAGAACTTCTTACATAAGATCCATAATTATTCAAGGACTAACTATACACACAGAAAAATGCAAGTAGATGAAAAATATCTCTTGTCTAGACTATGATATATGTTTAGACAACCTATAGAGTTCTTTCATCAGCATTAAGGTCTTGGGTAGACACTGTAAATAGACAATGAATTGGGCCCAGAATTGAATGGAAGGGAGTGAGTAGGCTAGATTGCCCTTGGGAAATTATAGGATTTAAGCTATAATATTGTCCTTGAAAGAAAGGCCCATATATTTAATACCTTCCATTCTTATGGTGATGTGTTACTACGAGCCATGGAACAGTACAGTTTCTGGAGGAGTGAAGTAGAAGATAACCCAAAGAGTATTAAAATGGCATATGGCAGGTGAGAGCAAATTGAAGCACTTTACAAATGAATAATTACCTAGAAGCAATATAAAATATATCATGAGATAAATGCATGATTTGAAAAATGAATGGCCAGTAATGGAAATAGAGTAAGAAATAAACGAATGGGCAGTCCAAGTGCTCCATTCCTATCTATGCAAGGTGAAAAGAATGCAAAGAAATTCCCCAGCACTTTGTGTGGACCCCCACGAGTAATTTATAGGAGGGCTTTGATACAGAATGGGTAGGCAATGGGTAGACAGACAAGCCCTTTGCATCATTTCAAGGAGTACCAGCATTGATGAATCCAGTGCATCTAAGTATTCTGATGGATTTCTTTTTAGCATCTTGGATAGTTAAGGTATTTGAAGTGCTAAGAAGCAATAAGAGCTGAAAGATAATGACTACTTAATGGCCAAAAAAAGCACTATAGAACACAAATCTACAGGGTAAAAACATAGCAATTATTTGTTTTGTTTCTTATAGAATGACTATTGCATGGGTCAGGGGTAAGGAGACCTTTGTCAAAAGATAATATAACTATACATATAAATATAAATATATATACAACTATATATATAAATATAACTACAGCAAAAGATTGTTATAGAAGAAATATTATAGTGGATAGAGCACCAGCCCTGAAGTCAGGAGGATCTGAGTTCAAATCTGGCCTCAGACCAACACTTGACACTTGCTAGCTGTGTGACCCTGGGCAAGTCACTTAACCCCAATTGCCTAAAAAAAAAAGAAAGAAAGAAATATTATAACTAAATCAATGTGATTCAATTCAACAAGAATCTATTATGTACATAGGCTATCCAAGGTGTTATGTTACATACTAGGAAAATAAAAACAAAAACAAAAACAAAGCAGTCCTTGCCCTCACAGAGCTTACATTCAACTGCAGATCAAAAATTGTTTAGTGATGATGGACCAATCTTGTCAAGCCATGGACTTAGTAGGGCACTTTTTAAGTGTTTACTGCAATAATCTGTAATACATGTAGAAATAAGTTCTAACAGATTCACTTCTCCTGAATTCATTTCTCAGAATCTTAGGTAATCTGACCAGACACAAAACTATCTAATTCAATCCATGGGTTTGAGTTTCATAGCAAAGGCATAGCAGCACAGTCCTTTCTCTTAGCAAGTGTCCAGTTGTTCTTTCGGCTAAAAGAACTTGCCTTTGGGGAGCCTTTGGAATATTTTCCCCCAAAAGGGTTGTGGGGGAAGGGAGGGTAGAGGAGCAAGCTTGGGGGGGATCATAAACTCTCTGCCCCTATTTTATCTAGGGCTTTTCCCTTCCCCTTGAATACAATCCTGAATCCAACCTGTTATTCAAATTATTTCTTCTCTTTCTATATCTCAACTGGCTACACGCTTACAAATCCAACCCAGCCCTCAGTAATTTGTTGTCTTTCTACATCTCGAATACATACTTCCCAATCCCAGTGTCTGATTTCTGCTGCCAGTGAACAGAGATCTACTGCCTCTTGGGGCACTAATAAATTTTTGGCTAAGGACAGTTTTCACTGGGAGAGGTTAGAATGCTTAATAGCTATCATTTGCTGAATAATTAAAACAATGATTTCCAATCGCTCTTGGGCATGCAAATGTAGAAAAACCTCTTAGGAGTCCCATCTTATATAACTTGTTTGCTATAAATCAAATAATGTACTGCCCAACACAGAGCCAGACACGTAATGAGGGTTTAATAAATGCTGGCTGATTGACAGCATAATGCTGCCTTTTTCTGTCTAATATTTCTTTGGGATTTCCTAAAACTTGGACCCAGAAGCTACCTTTCCATTGCATCTCTCATATTATCTGTCTCTGTTAATGAGTTACAGCTACAAAATGTACCTTTATTTTATCACCTACAGTGTGCTGAGCTCTTGCATCCTAGTAGCATATGTGGGCATGGGGTATAAAGAGCCTCCCCAGAACATCTCCTGGGGAGGGGGTGTTTAAAAAAGCAATGGGACATAGAAGGAAGAAGAGTGAGAGCACAAAGCTCCCATTAAATACATCATGAAATGGCTCCGTCTAACCTTGCCTTGATCCCTGTTTGCTTTACTCTATTCTCCACTTAGCCTAGTTTTGTGGGTTTGATGGCAGGATTACCCTCTTGGTGACTTTGTGTATAATGAGCTGGTGTGTTGATGACATGACTCCTGATTCCCTTCTTTGCCTGTTTACTATTGGGATTCTTTACAGTCTACTGTGGTATTTGTATTAGTTTATACAACAATAATAACGCCTAAGACCCTACTAGTTATTTTGGGAAAGAAGGGTTTAGAGAATCACATGTAAGCTTCATTCTTCTATGTCATTGTTCTCTTTCCTTCCCCTTCTCCCTCTTTGACCATTCCACTGCTTCTCACTTTCATTTTCCTCTTTCCATCACACAAAGTGTGAGTATGCCTCCAATGTGGCCTTTGGTCCTCTTCACTCTCTCAATACTTTCTTCCTTGATGATTTCATCTGCTTCAATGATCAAAGTTGGGGAAATGAAAGATGGCTAAAAAGGTTAAGAAAGGAGGAAAAAAAAGTAATGTAGAAAATGAAAGAGTCATAAAAAGGGAGAGAGACAGAGATAAAGAAAGAGAGACAGAAAGAGAGCAATCCCATCAAAACCAAGGCCAGAGAAAGAGTCTAGGGCAAGGGTACTCCTTAGACTTTCCAATCACAGTTCTAGTAAGTCAAGAGGCAGCAAGGTAGAGTCAAGAGGATACTACTTTTGGAGACATAAAGACTCAAGTTTAAATCATGACTGTCCTTGAGTAGCTGTATCACCACGAACAAGTCATCTAACATCTATGTGCCTAGGCAATTCTCTCCAACTTTCCTACTCAAGTAACAGATTCCTTGTCCACTGCAGTTAGAGGAGGAAGTTTCTTCACTATCAGTTCTCTATCCTAACTATTCTAATAATTGATACATTTCACCTTGAGTAGCTCAAAAAAACAAAGAGGGCCCAATTAATGTTAGCGACACTTTGAGCTTATTTTGTACCATGTTTCCAAGGAGCTCAAAATCCATCACACACTATCATATTTATATTCATGACAGGAGAAGAACAGATGTGCTGGCCTCCATTTTCAGTTCTGGAAACAGGCACAGAAAGAAAATGCTCCTTAAACTCAGCCCAATTCAACAATGGTCCAGCAAAGATTGAAATCTTGATCCGTTGACTTTCCAGCCAAGATTATTTCATAGAATTCTCAAAGCACTTCATTTTCAAAAAGTATCATGTTTGGTGACTTGCTCGTGTCACAGAGCAATGAGCATGTGTGCATGTGATGTAGTTTCCATTTATATAAATCACTGTATAATAAAATGTGCATAAATCCTCATGGCAATATGTTGGGGGTAAGAAAACATCTGTAATTAAACCCACTCCATAAGCACTCCATTTTTGCTGCATAATTGCAGATTTTCTTTGGACTGTGGCCTTCTCTGAACCTCTCCACACCCTTTACAAGTCAGATGCCCATTACTGTAATAATTTGTCATGATGCAAGAGCGGTTTGATGAATCAGAAAAAAATGCTCCTTGACATGGAAGATGATCAGTTCACAGTTTTGCCAGGGTAAATCATGTAAAAATGTAGCTACCAATGTGCAAAATGAACACTTATTAACTTCACTTCCCTTATTTTTTTAAACTTTGTTTTGTTCAAATGGCATTAGCTTTCTTGAGAATAAAGAGACTCTCAGTTGTGAGATGCAAGGAAGTAGCATCAGTGAGTCAGTCAATAAGCATTTATTAGACACCTACTATATTTCAGGCACTGTACTAAGTGCGGAAGATACAAAGAAAGGCAAAAGACAGTCTCTGCCCTTGAGGATCTCACAACTTAATGGGGGAGAGGACATACAAATAACTACATAACAAACAAACTATACACAGCATGAACAGGAAATAATCAACAGAGAGAAGGCACTATAATTAAGAGGGATTGGGAAAGGTTCTGTAGAAGGTAGAATTTTAGATGGAATTTGAAGGAAGCCAGTGAAGCCAAGAGGGAGAGATGAGGAGGGAGAGCTTTCCAGGCATGAGAAACAGCCAGTGAAAGTGCCCAGAGCCAAGAGATGGATTATCTTGTTCAAGGAATGGCAAGGAGGCCAGCGTCATTGGCCTCACCCTTTTTCAGGCTTATTTGACTATGTTCTCTATTGTCTCTAACTGAGCCTATCTGTCCTATTACTCAGTAAGTTTAGAACTCTAATAAGAATGCACTTGATGTGACATGGATCCACTGGAGAATTCTTCTTTGAAATAAGGGGAAATGTTCTTGGATTTCAAAGGTAGTGGTCTATGGAACAAGGACTCCTATAGAAATTTTTCTGTACCCTGTGTAAAAAGGGGAACCTAGAAAATTGTGCCTAGACTGCAGCTGGTAGCCAGGTTCTGAGAAAACCATGGAAGAATTTTACGTTCTCCATTCATTCTTCCTGGGTGAGATCAGCTACATCTCCTACTCAAGGCTGTAGAACTACGCCTGAGCTGTCCGGGAAGTCATTCTCTAATGCTAACAGCTCAAGCCCCCATTCTGGTGCGTTCTTCCCACAGTCAGCTAGCTACCAGCGATTTGCTCCCAATTCCATTTTATCAATTTGCATCAATATGCTCTGGATTATATCCTGTGCAGATAGAGTAAGAACAGAAGTATAAATTTCTCTGCCACCACCCCCCAATCATCTGTAAGCCTGCCTTCTCCTCTAATACCTCATTCTCATGGGAGAATAGGCTCAAACTTACGATAATTCAGAATTTGCCCCACCAAGCTCACTAGCAAATGCATGCACGGATTCATGGTCACGTCTCTGCTACAAATGGACTAGGTTGGTCAGGTCATTCCACCTTGCTCCTCACAGTCTCACTTCCTGCAAATTCCTGGACTTCGCCTCAAATTTGAAAAAGTCATGAGTTTAGTTCCTAAATGTAAATGTACATAATATAAATATAAATGTATATAATATAAATTAAATTTAGACAGAAAGCCTAACCTCTACCTAAATATTGGGAATTTTCCCCCCTAACTGTGAGTTCAGAGAAATTGTGATTTTTTTTCTCAAAAATAAATTTCTAAAAGTGAAAAAAACCACGTTGACTGTCAGGACCATTATATATCCCTGAGGTTTAAAACAAGCTAATTATTGTAACAAAGTGTTGCACTAGGGTCACACACCTAGAGCTGAGAAGGATCTGACACCATTTAGTCTGATCTCCTCTTTCTACAGATAAGAAAAACAAAGGCCTAAGGAAGTTAACCGACTTACCCAAGATCACACAAGTATTATACATCAGAAGTGGGATTTGAACTCAGGTCTGCCAACTCCAGAACCAATGTATTTCTCACTGTACTATGTTGCCTCCTTGATAGACTGGATCTGCATTTTAAAGAGTTTTAAAATTCAAGACATACACACAAAAAAATTCAAGACATAGGAGTTTATCTTCAAAGCAATGTGAACTCATTAGAACTTCTTGAACAGAAAAGTAGAATGGTCAGACTTGTAATTTAGCAACAACAATTTCTCAGTGGTGGGGAAGGAGGATTAGAGAGGGGAGAGACCAGAGACAAGGAGACCAGTTAGGCTTTTGCCTAATTTTGGTGATTTGAGGGTCTGAACTAGGATGGGGGCAGTAGAGGTGGAATGAGGGGTATGGTTATGAAAGATGCTAGAGGTAACAGAAAGAGGCTTGACAACCATTTGATATGAGTGGAGAAGGGGGGAAAAACCAAGGATGCTTAGAAGTTTCAAAACTGGACAATTAGAAGAAGGGGGTTGCTGATGGAAAAGGGAAAATCAACATGAAGGAGATAATGAGGTTTGGAAATGCTGGGTCTAAAGTGTCCACAGGATATTTAGGTTGAGATACTGGCAATTAGTTGGTAATATGGGACTGGAACACAGGAGAGCTATCAGGCTGGATGTGTAGGTTTGGGGATCCTTTGCATAGTGATGATTAAAACAATGGGAATAGATGAGATTGTCAAAGGAAAGAATAGCGAGAGAGAAGAGAAAAGGGCAAGTACAGAGCCTTGGAAAATACCAACATTTGGGGGAAGATAGGAAAAGGAGGGCAGGAAGAAAAACCAGTGAAACCAATCAATAAAGATTGATCAGAGGTGAGAGGGGTGATTTTTCCATAGATACTGAGAAAGGTATTAGGAGCAATAGTTTGGAAAAAAATTAAACTAAAAACCTAATAGCCATTTACTGACAATAAGATTAATGTTCTTCCAAATGTTCCTGCTTGAAGATGATATTTTGCTGATTGCACCAAGTTCTGAAACACTACCAGGCCTCTTCCATAAATAAATTAATAAGCTAACATTTACTAAACTCTTAGTCAATAGTTGACAAGTATTTATTAAGTGACTACTATGTGCCAGGCACTGTGCTAAGCTCAGGGTATACAAATATGAAAAAAAAAAAGTCCCTGCCTTCAGGGACCTTATAATTAAATTGAAGAAGACCGCACAGAAAAGAAAGCTAAAAAGGTTGGGGGAAAGGGAGTAAGGAGCAGAGCATGGGAAGGGATCAATGAGGAGACATGCTGGAGAAGTCAGCCAAAGAAGTCCCAAAGTAGTGCAGTCACATGAGAAATGAGATGTTCTGACCTAGCTCTCTCTTTAAATGGAGGTTTGGAGTTCATGGCTCCATCCTCCAATCAGAGAGGCAGAGAATAATGATGAGGTATAGTACCAAGGCTGATGAGACCTTACAGGAGGATGAGGTTATCCCAATAATCAGCTTCCTGGCGTATGGTCCTACTATGTATCAGGCATTGTGCTGGGCATTGAGGATTCAAAGACAAAACTGAAACAGTCCCTACCCCCAAGGAGCTTGTTTCTATTGGGGAAGGGGCTGGGGACAACATGTACACAGAGAATTAAGTAGAAAATACATGCAAAGTCATTTAGGGAGGGTGGGTAGCATTTGAACTGAACTTTGAATTGTCAAAACAATTTACAGTCATGTGAAAAAAGTCTAAATCATTATTGATTAAAGAAATGCAAATTAAAACAACCTTGAGATACCATTTTACATTTATCAGATTGGCTAAAATGATTGAATAGGAAAGCAATAAATGTTGGAGGGGATGTGGAAAAATTGGGATACCAATTCATTGTTGGTGGAATTGTGCACTGATCCAACCATTTTGGAGAGCAATCTGGAATTATGCCAAAAGGGATTCTATGAGATAAGGAGACAAAAAAAAAAAAACAAGGGAATAGGGGAAACCCTGTGCAAAGACAAAGAGGTAGGAGACAATATACATATATATATATATATTATATATATATATTTTTTTACTGAGAATAACAAGCAAGCCAAATTTACTAGAACAGAGCATTCATGAAGGAAAGAAACATGAAATAAACCTGAGACGGTAGCTGAAGACATACTGTGAAGTGCTTTAATATAGAGGCATTTGTATTTTATCCTGGAGGCAAAAAGAAGCCACTACTACTTATTTAGCATGGAAATGATGCAAACAGACCTATGCTTTAGGAATATCAATTTAGCCATTGTGTGGAGGATGGTAGAGACCAGAAGTCAAATTAGGAGCACATTGCTATAATCTAAGTGATTGGCAACAATGGCCTGAACTAGGGTGGTGGCTATGTAATGGGAGAGAAGGGAAAAGATGTGACAATCACGATCCAAAAAAATCCTGACGGGCCAGAACACTGAACTCAATCTAACAAGATAAATTTCAATAGAGATAAACATAAAGTCATGTACTTAGGTATAAAAAACCAACTTCACAAGTATAAGACAAGAGGCATGGATAAACACCAGCTATTCTGAAAAATATCCCAGCATTTAGTGGATTTCAGTCAGTCAAAAAAAAGTAACGTGATCTTGGATTTCAGTGAGTGAGGCATCACTTTCAGGAATAGACAGGTGATCATCCTTCATCAGACTTTATCGGCAGTATCATTTCAGCTCCATGGACACCATGGAGTGTCCAATCAGCTGGAGTGTCCAAAGGAAGGCAATCAGTATGGTGAAGTACTTTGAGTCCATGTCATGTAAAGAGTGTTTGAAGGGATTAGGCACATTTCACTTGGAAGAAGAGAAGACTCAGGGCAAAGAAGGGTGAGGGGAAATGGGCACGTCGTGTAGTCAAGTATTTGAATGGCTGGTATGTAGAGAAAGATTCAGTTTTCTGTTTGGCCCCAGAGACCAAAACCAGGAACAGTGGATGCAAGTTGCAAAGAGGCTGATTTGGGCTTGGTGTCAGGAAAAGCTTCCTAATTGTTGAAGTTTTCCAAAAGTAGAATGGGCAGTCTCAGAGGCTGTGGGGCCCTTCTCCTTGGAGGCTTGCAAGAAGAAGCTGGATGACTACTTATTGGGTATGTTACAGCAGGGATTCCTTTGGTGTATGGGCTGGGCTAACTGACTGCTGCATTCCTTTCTAACTCTCATATTCTGGGAGCTATATAAGGATGTAAAATAAGAAGATTTGTCTAACATAGAGGCTAGAGGCAACTGCTTGGCTGAAGCACCAGACTAGGCAACTTGCCCCAGTCCCTAGCCTCACCTAGCCATTGCAGTTTGCCCAGGCTCAACTCTGGTGGAAACATGACCCTCTCATTTAGGGAAGCAGGCTCTCCATTCTCACATTTATTGGCTCATTAAACTTGATCCTGGCTCCAACCTAGGGCTTCCAAAAAAGAGGCAAAGTAAAAGAGGTACCCAACACACATTATGAATTGGTTCTAAGTCAGGTCATTTTTTCCCATTTATTCCCAGAAAGCAAAGAGAAGCACAAGAGAATCATAGTGCTCATTAAAAGAACAATTTAAACAGAATTCAATACCTTAATTTATTGTAACTAGTATGATAAGCTAAAAGAAGAATAATATTCAATTGGGGGTGGAGAGAGACATAAAACAGTTTTTGCAACTCTGCCAATGAGGCCCACTGTCCAGTTAAATAGGCAAGGCTGGCCTTCCTGCGGGCCTCTCCCAAGAGCTGACTCTGCTTTTGATACCAGGCCATCCTGCTACTACTTAGGCACTTTCTCCTTGCTCAAGAATCTTTTGGTACTCATAAGGTTGATGCTAAAGGACAGTAACAGAAAATGAAACAAAGGTAGACAGTGACTCCAGTGTAATCTCAGGCAGCTTGGTCCCTTCTCCATTTGGAAAAATGGCAGCAACCACCACCATTACAATAGGGATAGAAAAGGGCTATATCTCTCCATCCCTTACTGAAATCACATCTTGTTACCTAGAGGGCTGATTCAAGAGGATCCCAGCCAGAAGCTACCACTTCTTTTATCTTCCAAGTGTGTTACCCTATTTAATCAATTCTTTTGGCTGATCAATAAAGAGACTATCAGTAATGAGTCATATATGACCAGAAACTAGACCTCCACAGCTCCCATATAGTCCACAGGAAAACAGAGAGAATACCTATTCATGTTACAAAGAGGGAGGGCCCTGTTATACCTGGAAATTGATTGATTGTGAGAATTGCGACGGAAGAGTCAAGGAGGATTTTGGTCAACCTGGTTGACCAAAAAGATTGTTTTCAATATCCTCAACAGAAATAAGAAAGTTAGAAAGAGAAAAAAAGTTTTAGAAGAGAGGTAATAGGTTCTGTTTTGTTCTGGTTTTGTCACCCTAGACACTTCACTTAAATTTTCTGTGCCTCACTTTCTTCATTGATAAAATGGGCATAGTAATATTTGCCCTACCTACCTCATAGAATTATTGTGAAACTGAAATGAGATAGTGGATGCAGTCTCAAGTCCTTAAATGACTGTGAAAATGTCAGCTTGTATTAGTTAGTTTGAATAGATACTGTCAAGAAGAAAAGACTTTAACTATATGACCTTGAGACTAATTTAATTTTCTATGATATTGACAGTGCATAGTCATAGTACCTAAGCAGGGTCAGAAACATCATCTACATGAAAAAGCATTTATTTAGTATTGTATTAGGCATAACATTACTAAAATGCACCAGGCAGAAGTTTAATTGTGGGAGGTCACAGAGCAAGTTAATAGAAGAGATGAGGATACAGATCAAAGGGTCACAGGTCCCCTTCTCGGTCCAAGAGATGCACTGAATTTACTAATTGGTTTCAGATGTGATTTGAACATGGAGGTTCTTGTCCGGATTTAGCCCTAGCTCAATTTTCCTCTTTACCACTTAAATTTTGCACGTGGCTACACATTCTGAGATACTGCCTCCACCAACATACACACATATACACCCTGCTGGGGGGAAAGGGGGTAATCAATTCCTGCCAAAAATTTCCCAGGACCACCTTGGTGCAGAATGCGAGAGCCCCTTTCTTTCAACCCACCATCCTTAAAAACACAAACCACTCAGGGCCAGCAGCAACTTCTCCTCACTCGACATCTTTCCTTGGCATATACAGCTCACTTTGACATCAAGGGGAGCTCTGCCAGGAAAGAACCACTTGGGCTGCTGCAGAGAATAAGGACCTGACCCTCTCCTCACCGCCCCTCCCCCGGCCTTCTTCTCAAGGGCCCCCACTGCCAGCTTTACACATAGCTAATTGCCTTTTTATACAAAGAGTTTGACAGCCACCCTTCAACAAACCATGCTAACATCTTACCCCCTATTTGGTTTGTGAAAGAACTGTTTCCATTTTTAGAGAACACGAGACCTGGCCCACTTTATTTGGAGATTAATAATATTTCTGAGTGCTCCCTTTTCTCTGTTCTGGAAGAGCAGTGAAGCAGCTCTGAAATGAAGAATTTACTACTGTGCGTGCCAGGACAAAAACAGATGGACCAAAAAGTTTAGACGGATGAATCTGAAAAATTGGATGACCTTTATTACACCCCAAAAGTTACACAAAATTAGAAGAGCAAAACTTCCATTTGCTAGCAAGATTCCTACAACTTGGGCATTTTGCATTATAGAGTCAAGCAAGGAAAAAAAAACCCTAACCCACTTAAATGCAGGGACAAATATAGCCTTTTAGGTACTTATAAACGCACTTTTATCCCTTAGTCTAGTAGTTTATCTCTGGCTTCACATATGAAATGCCTTTCATTTTAAAAAAATTCATAAGCTACATTTCCTTCCTTCCAATGAGAAGTGAGTGCATTTTGAGCAATTTACTCCAATAAATATTTATTGCCTATTTACTATGTGTGTGGTACTGTGCTAATGCTAAAGCTATAGTGATAAAAAAAAATTACATAATCCCTGTCCTCAAGGAGTTTGCTGCCTAATTTGGGAAATATAGCATGTATACAGATGATTGTGATTCAAAGTAGAATCCGATGAAAGCAGAAAACATCCCAAGTGCAGTAAAAAGTATTTGAGGAAGAGATTCTTTTCAGCTACGAGTATCAAGGACAGCTTCAAGAAGAAGATGAGACCTGAGATGAGCCTTGAAGGATGAGAAGGACTTAACACATAGTAACATGGAGAGAGTATGCTCCTGGCATGGAAGATGGCCAATGCAAATGCACAACAGCTGGAGAGGCCAAACAAGATTCAGTCTGGTAGTCTGGCTGGAATGCAGAGCAGATAAGGAGCAAAGAGTGAAGAATAGGGCGGTGGATTGGAGTCAAATTATGGAGGGCCCCCAGAGTATGTGTAAGGAGTTAGTATTTTATTCTATTAAACAATAGGAACCAACTGAAGGTTTTTGAACAGGAAATCGACTTGGGCAAAACTATGGATCAGGCAAAATAATAAACACTTTAATTAAATTGAAGAATTGACCTTGAGCAAGCCAAATATATTTTTCTAAGCCATTTGCGTGGTACTTAGCATCACACAGAAGGCAATGAGAAGACACACAGTGCTATAACATATAACCAATGAAGAAACTCAAAGAAGAATGGAAATAAAAGATGCCATCAAAGAACTATATGACAGAAATAGGAAATGGGCCAGTCAAATGGCAAGATTGAGGGTTCTCAAGTGGGGGACCAGAGTGCTCCACTGATACTTTTATGATGTCAAAGGAAAGTGAGAAAGGCCTCCATGAGTTACCCTCCTGTGGTACGCTTTTGGGAGGATGTAGATGAGAGTCACATGGGTTGGAAAGGTGTAGGTAGGCTGTGTTCTACATTGTCGAAAGGAATTCCCAAGTCCTCAATATCACAGATGCAATTGAAGGTACAAAGATAAGATATCCCCAATGTTTAGCAAGCACAATGCCTGGAACGTTTAATAAATGCTTGTCAACCTGAGCATTACAGTATTCGGATGGCATTCTAGAAAGCTAGACAGAAATGACATCAGATTAGAGCACGGCCCTCCTGAGTCCACGCTCTATTTCAATTTCCTCATAAAACAGCTAGCTTTGCTCTTTTCCATGACCAGACCATGCCCCTAATTTCGGCCCCTGAAAATATATGCCCATGATTACAAGGAATGTGACCCAGCAAAGAGTATCATAAGTGAGGCAATGTGGTAGGATCAGGGCAATCCTTGAAGATAGGCACTACTTTTTTCCTTTCTTTGTATCCCCAGTACTTAGCACAGTGCCTGGCACCCAGGAAGGACTGAATAAAATTTTATTGACTAGTGGACTGATTAATATATAAGCAATTCTAAAATACCAATCCTATAGAAAGTGAGTCAATAATGCCATCTTTGCTTATGATGATGTGTGTATGTTTTTATGTGTGTCTGAAAATACATCTACCAAGCTGCAATGGAAAGAGCACTGGTTCTTGAGTCAGAGTACCTGAGTTCTACTTCTGACACTATCTATATAACCTTCAGCAAGTCACAACCTCCCTGGGCCTAAATTCCTTTATTTGTAAAATGATGGGGTTGAATCAGATGGCCCTTTAGGTACCATCAAGCTCTACATAAGAGATCTTGTGATCCTATAACATTCTTACCATCAAAAACCTTCTTAACATCTAATATTATCTCCTTATTGTATGATCCTTAATAAATGTTTTTAATGGAAATTACTAAATCCTGAAGTTTCACTTTCTTTAATAATATGTGCAGTATCCCTCCCTTAATTCACATAGACAAGAATCCTTGGGTCTACAAGCTCTCTTCACATTCCTCGCCTCACTATCTGCCAAATTAACTGTATCCAACAACCATTGCTGACACCCCATTCACTCTTTCTTACCCACGTACACCAGCAACAACCAACCCACCAACAAACACTGTCCCATACAAAAATTATTAGAGCTATAAGGGACCTTATATATCATTTAGTTCAATGCCTTATTTGGCATAGAAAAAAATCACAAATAGAAAAATTTTAAGGATAATTCCCAAACTATAACTTTGAGTTCTCCATTCTGATCCACTGGAAAATTATATGGTGCTTGACTTAATGCAGCATCTGAGGCCACCATAGATCAGTGCAAGCATATCAGGACTAATAATAAAATCAGATTTCATGTGGCTGGTGTCCCTTGGATTTTATTTTATTAATAGCAAGATATATCATTTGTTCACATTCTTTAGCTTATTAGAAAATGTGGATTGTAATATTGGACACAATACAGAAGCTAATTAAATGAGAAATGTCACTATTTCTCCCAACTTATACAATTAGGATCTGCAGTAATAATGTTTCCTATTACGCCAAACCAGCAGAGGAAATGTTACACTTTTGGTCTTCAGAGGACCAAGAGGGACATATGAAAAGAAAATGTGATTATTAAATTTGCAATTCAATGGAATTTTTTAAGACTACTCTGCCAGGTTTTTGCATTTGTACTTTTTGGGGGAAGATTTCATTTTCAAACTCATTTAAGGAGTTCTGTTCACTTCACAGACATCAACACACTTTCACTGCAACAGTCCTTTCTGACTTAAAATTGCCAATTATATTATTCCAATTTGCAGATAAAGCCCATAGATGCTAATTTATGGGTCCAAGTTTCATCTGATTCAAGTCAATGGTGAAATCTTGGTTCTAAACCAGCCCAATTGTTTCTCTAAGTCAAGTTGCCTTTTGTACCATATTATTTTTTTTTAAACAGACAAATGAGGAAGAGGAGTAAACAGCCTATTTATACTACTTACCAAGGCATGGAGGAGTTGTGATCTTTATTGGTGGAGAGGGGATCCTATGAGAAGACCCCAAACCATGGAAATACAGATCTTTTCATAGGACCATGGAGTCATAAATTTAAAACTGAAAGGGATTTTAGTTGTCATTTGGTTCAACCACTTGTTTTACAAATGTGAACACTAAGGCCCATAAAAATGAAGAAGTTGACTTGTCCGAGGTCACAAAGATAGTAAGAACATAGTCAGCATTCAAACCCAGGCCCTTGAATCCCATTGTCAGTATTCTTCCTTCCATAGCATTCTCCGATAAGTCTTTAAAAATTACTCTACCTGACTTTCCTTCCTTTCTTTCTTTTGATGACAGATCAAAAAAGATCTTGGGGTTGAGAGAATTTGAGGGAAGTGGAGAGAGGTCTACTGGTGGTTTATTGAAAGGAAAGCCACCTGAAATCTGAAAGGGGTATTGCTTGGCAATTACTATGGGAGTTACAAAAACTTTTTAAGCTTCTGTCAGAGGCTTAGAAGTTTCTTTCGCCATCTCACCACCACCCCCACACCCAGCAGGAAAGGGAAGGTAAAAATGATAGACTTAATGCCTCTGGTGCTATTTAGCTGGCCATTCAGTATTCCAAAAGAGCTTGGCCCCTTCTGGGAAAGAAATTCTATCACAATCATGGCTATTTTTATAGAAAAGCTCCTAAGAGTTTTTCCTAATCTAATAGTGTCTATGCGAATAGTCTGCCTTCCTCTGAGAGCTTAAACTTAAGCATCTGGGCTATAAGCTAAAAGATTTGCAATAAGGTACATTCTTTCTCTGTTGTTGTTTGTCCTTCTTTCTCAAAGAGGACCATGACAACAAGGTGATGCCATGACTTGGAAGTGAATTGGATTTAAGTGAGGCAGGGCTGTGCAAAGTCACCACCCTCACTGTCTCCTTCAGAGCCATCTGGGTCCAGTGTTAAGACATAGATCAGGAAGACTGGCAATGTCCCAGTATGCAGTGGGAGACCTTGGCCTTTTAAGGTCTTTCCCAGGTCTCAGTTTTATTGAGGCAATGCCCATTCAGGGATTAAGGCTAAGTAAGAAATGAAGTAAAGAAGGTCCTCTTTTACTTAGTCTAAAAAGAAAAAATCAACCTGGAAGGGGAAGATCCTCAGGGTTTCTGGCTAAAAACAGGAAATGGCTAGCACTCCAGATGAAACCTGAGTCTAGAAACAAAGGTAAGCTATACAACCCTATGCCCAATAGGGCCAATCCTGGCAACAACCAGCAGTGACCATGGAATCAACAGAGAGTTGGCTAAAGCGACCAAACAAGCAAGAAGCAATACCTGTCAGAGATGGGTGTGTCCTATGCCCACATACCTGTCCAAATGCACCTGCACAAGGTTGAGGAGCAGGCCCAGCTGTCCAGATGTCAGTTGCCCTGTAGCATAGGAGGCTTAGCTGCCACACAACGTTTGCTTTGGCTACATAGCTCTTCAGGAATCTTCCTTAAGTATTCTCAGTCTTCCGGCTGATAGTGGGTTTATTTGTGAAGGATTATACCCCAAGTTTCTGAGTGAAACATTTCATTGCTGCTTTTGTCAAATGCTTTTGCCTTAACTAATTGTATCCTCTAGCTCAGTAGCATCAAACTCAAATAAAAATGGGTATCACTAAACTATGCATAAGAATTCCTGCAGGCTTTACATTGACTTAGAAAACCACATATCAACATTATCTATATTCTATTGTATTTTCATTTATTTTTTAAAAAATATTTCCCAATTATATTTTAAACTGGTTCAGGCTATTCTGGAGTATTGCAGGTTGGTGCCAGTGTGTTTGACACCCAATATTATGGGATGAGTCTCTTCAGCTATTGATTTTGAATGAATGAAGAACCACTGAGTACCTTGAGCCTGGGGTAGATTCTCTGGGTGCCCCTGGGGCAAACTTATGTGGATTTTCTCATAGGTGGGCACCCATTTAAGTTAACCAAATTCCTTAGTATGAGTCACCTGTTTGCCATTGCCAATTTCCATAAAAGACAAGCCCACTATTCATTTGCATTTAACCTAAGTAAAAGATTCATTCTTTATCTTTTTCTCTCGAGGATGGGAAGCCAAGAATATTATTTCTAATGGGTAGTATCACGAGAATGAGCACTCAGAACAAAAGCCCCAATTTTGTTCTTCTCCTCAACAAAAAAACAGAGAAGGAAGAATACAACTAAGTGTGGCTGGAGGCAATCAGAACTCAGCATTTTATATATAATGCCTCCATGTTTTTGTGTTGGCCTACCCACCAGATCGCAATGATTTTAGGGTAGTACCAATAAATTATAATAATAATAATAATAAAGGTTAAGGCAATAGGAGTCAAAGGGGCAGCTGGGTGGGTACAGTGCACATAATGCCAGGCCTAGAGTCAGGAAGCCCTGAGTTCAAACCTGGCATCAGACATTTCCTAGCTGTGTGACTCTGAGAAAGTTACTTAACCTCTATTTGCCTCAATTTCCTCATCTATAAAATGGAGATAATAATAGTACCCACCTCCCAGGATTGTTGTGAGGAACAACTGAGATAAAAATTGTAAAGCACTTAACACAGTGCCTGTCACACAGTAGGCACTTAATAAATGTTTCTTGATTGATTGGCACATGGTAAACATTATATAAATATTGGATATTATTATAAACAATTCAACATAATCAGACATTTTATTATAGAGGCTTGAGAAATAAAGAAATCAGAAGTGAGAAAAACTCCCTAAAAAAGAATGTAGATAATTTCTAGTCATGTATATATTTGTAGCAAGCATAACTCAACAAAACTCCAGATTTGACCAAATGAAAAACAGAAACCTTATGCATTGTTAATATAATGAATGACATAATTAGGTCTTGATAGGAGACTGAAACCTTCCTGTCAGATACAACCCTGATCTCATCTTTCTTAACCAAAGACATTCTCTGCTCAGGCCATCACATCTATCTCCATCCCACCAATAACCCAGGCTCTGTCCCTGGGTCCTTCAAGTCTAACAGATAAGTTTTGGTCTTGCCTTATTGGAGCCCAGTTGTTGTTGTTGAGTTGTTTCACTCATGTCTGACCCTTCATGACCCCACTTGGGGTTTTCTTTGCAAAGATACTGGCATGGTTTGCCATTCCTTCTCCAGCTCATTTTACAGATGAGGAAACTGAGGCAAACAGGATTAAGTGACTTGCCTAGGATCACATAGCTAGTAAGTGTCAGAGGCCAGATTTGAACTCATAAAGATAAGTTTTCCTGGTTCCAAGACGGGTCGGGTCTATCTACTATGCCACCTACCTGGCCAGGCTTCAATGGAATTTCCTGGCCTAATCCACAACACACCATATTTTTTCTACTCAGACCATAACACCCACCTCTTCCTTACCCATGACCTGGATTCTTATCCTGGGGAATTTTTGTGTTATCTTATTGGCCCAGGTACCACACTTCCTAGACTGCTCCATGTCATGTCTTCTCTACATGATCTATTACCTCCATTTCCTCCTCACTGGTAACCTGGACTCTGCTCCTGGGTCCCTCAGCTCTGAGAAATTCCTTATATTACTGGAGCCCAGGCCTCCATACCACTTTCTGGCCCACTCCACTTCACATCATACCTCTCTGCACATATCTTCCCTGCTTTCCAGATCTCTGTTAGAATGTAAGCTCCTTAAGGTCAGGAATTATCTTGTTTGCATGTATTTGTATCCTCAGAATTTAGTGTAGTGCCTGGCAAATAGTAAGCATTTAATAAGTGCTTCATTTATTTATCTCTCTATCTGTATCTATCACCAAAAGATGAGAACACCAACAACCCCTCCAAATAAATGCCAATTATGTGTTTATGTACTTACACAAAACATTGACAGCTAGCATCACTAAAAAAAAATCTACACACAAAACAATATATTAGCTAAAGAACAAAAAGGGTATACAAAAAGTTTCAAGAATATAAAGAACAATTTATTATCAATTTGATAGTTTCTGAACAAGTTAACCAAAAGGGCTATAATATTTGCACTGCCTTTGTGGATTATTGAAAAGCTTTTGACTCAGTTCTGCACTCATTGCTTATTCATAAAATGCAAATATATAAGAGACCTTGTTGAGAATGCTAGAGTATTTGATGCTTACACTGAAAACTGCTCTATATTTAAAACACATCACCAACATGTAAAGAATTGTTGCTGTAAAATGTAGAATTTTTCAGAGATACAATTTAAGCTCATTTGGTTCTGCCTAGCTTTCAATCTGTTATCACTTCATCTAAATATAATTAAGTATGGCTTTCAAATTAAAAAGAGAGTCGTACTAAAACATCTTATTAATCACTTAAAGAATATGTATGACTTCAAACTATATGACTCCAATGAAAAAACATTGAAGACCTTTACTTTGTGGAATCTTTCACCAATGATTTTAAACTTTAATATGGACTCAATAAGTGTGTAGTTCTTAATATACTCCAAAGCAAATATAAACTGAAGGCTTTGAGTTTAAATCTAGGGATTAACATCAAACCATTAGATGAAGGCAATACTTACAAATATCTTTATCTCCTCCAAGCAAGACATATTAATTATAAAAAAAATCAAAGAGAGTGTAGTTGGATACATTAAAAGACTTATCCTGAAACCAAAGCTGAATGGGGAAAAAAAACAAATTTAAAGCAATTGACATCTTGGTACTAGTTGTAATGTATACTTTCAAAACTGTAAAATGGATCATGAGAGATATGGAAAGTATCCTAACAAAAACCTGTACAACATTAATGAAATAAATACATGTTTCATCACCCTAAGGTAGTTATAGAAAGATTAACACTTACCAAAAAAGAAGAGGATTGATAGACATTACTAAAATTCACAATAAATAGCTAAAAATAAATCTACAGAATATTTTTGGTACAAGAAGGAATTCTTCATTAAGCAATAGAAAATGGTGATAACATTGGATTTGTCAGATGTACTTTGAAGTAGTTTGTTTACCTCTAGATGGGACCTATGAAATGGAAACCAAGAATGGACTCAAAATGTCTTCCACGTACATCATCCACATGATTTCAACCAATGACATGCAAACAATGAATTGTCAAATAATTGACGAAGTCATGTGGATTTTTTTGAGGGAATATCTGGGTTTATAATAATAGCCAACCAAAATTTGCAGATGAGTTCTCCTCCAGAGACCCAAACTTAGTCATCAGTGGAGATTATGCAAAGAAACGACCAAAACTGTCCAACACTATAGTTTGTAAAAAAAAAAAAATAGCAGTTACCATACAGTTAGCAAATCACGACCTAATTCTGTAAGACAGAATTATATATCAAAAGTCTCATAGACTAGCAGGTGACAAATTCACACACTACAAATACAGACCTCAAAATATGCTGGAGAAATCAACCATAAACTGTGTTGGAACTATTCCATTATCAAAAAAGAAACTGTTGCCCCTCTTTGTCCAGATACACCACTGAGCAACAAAAACTTAAGAGCTATGTTCTTCATATAATTTAAAATTTCAAATACTCGTAATCTCCAGATTATGTGGTTTGAAAAACTTTCAAAATACAGAGACTTTGGAGATCAAAAACATATAGGAACAAACTGAGATACAAAGTAGACCATCATCCTGTCTGCTACTACATTTGTCCCAAAGATGGTTTCAGTGATCCTCTGAAAGATTAAGTCCCAACATTCTTAATCAATAATAAAATCATTTTTATTCACTTGTTCAATAATCCACATAAAATTAAATATAAAAGAATGATAGCAGAGCAAAGACATTCCAGGACTATTTCTATATGAACCCCCCATTAAAAATATGAGAAAATGAGATAATAATAATTATAATAATGACCCATCATCCACACCATTAGTGAGGGAGTGGGGGAGCAGAGAGGCAGGAGTGGTAGTGGTTAAGGAGTTTAAGTTAGTAAGTAAGTAAGTAAGGAGTGGCTAAGTAGGAGAATGTCATCCAGGCTAAGGTAAAGTGGAAACTCTGGCCAGCTATCGCTACAGTAGCTATAAAGGCCTGGCAGGAAACCCAAAATGCTAGTTAGTTGAGCTCTGGCAATACCAGTATTGATGACACAATGGATAGAGTGCCAGACCTGGAGTAAGGAAGACTCATCTTCCTGAGTTCAAATCTGGCCCTAGACACTTAGTAACTGTGTGACCCTGGGCACAGGGTCACACTGAATGCTCTTTGCCTCAGTTTCCCCATCTGTAAAATGAACTGGAGAAGGAAATGGCAAACCACTCCAATATCTCTGCCAAGAAAACCCCAAAGGAAGTCATGAAGAGTCAGATATGACTAAAAATAACAACACACACACACAAAATCTCCATTTCATAGTCACTGTGATGTAATTGCTCCTAAGCATCAAAGACATAGATAGATGAACAGTATAGAGTTTTAGGCTAGCTCAACTTGAAATTTTCAGGATGATCAGTTTACCATGGAGAATAGCAGAGCAAGTAGTGTTTCTTGATGATTTCATAGCACTGAGAAGGCAAGATAACCTCTCCTCAGAGTTTTGTGACATTATTTTTTCTTAGTTCTCCTTTGGCTTCTCTATCCATTTCTTCCCAGTTTCCTTTGGTGACTGATCATCTATATCATTTTTTTTCTCCCCAAACTGTGGGTGTTCTCCAAGGTTCTGTTCTTGGTCCTCTTCCCTTTTCCCTTCTCTCTCTCTCTCTCTCTCTCTCTCTCTCTCTCTCTCTCTCTCTCTTTCTCTCTTTCTCTCTCTCTCTCTCCCTATCTCATTCTCTCTCTCTGTAACCTCATCACCTCCCATGGATTTAACTATCATATCTCTACAGATGACTCGGATATATACACACATGTGCACACATATGTATCTACTCTAAGTTTCAGTTGTTTGTTTGCCAATTGCCTATTGGACATTTCAAATGGTATTTCTGAGAGATATCTTCAGCTCAACATGTCTAAAACTGAACTCATTATCTTTTCTCCTAAACCATCTCATCTTTTAAACTTCCTTATTTCTCTCAAAAGCACCACCATCCTTCTAGTCTTCCAGGTTCATAATCTCAGCATTATACTGGACTCCTCACCCTCCATCACCCCATATGTTCAAATCACTTGCCAAATCTTGCCATTTCTACCTTCACAATGTCTCTTACACAAAGCTCTTTCTCTGTACTCAGACAGTTACCACCTTAGTTCAGGTCTTCATCATCTCTCCCTCTGATTACTGCAACAACCTCCTCCTAATCACTACCTCCCTACTTCAAATCTCTCACCACTCCAGCACATCCTACACACTGCTTCCAAAGTAATTTTCTTTAAAGGCAAATCTGACTACGTGATTCAACATGCTCAATCAACTCCAATGGTTTCCTATCATCTCCAGGATAAAATATGAACTTCTTTGTTTAGCATTTAAAGCCCTACGCAAAGGGGCCCCAATCTATCTTTCCAGACTCATTGGACATTACTTCTCTTCCCTCCCTCTGTGATCTAGCCAAACTGTATCTGTATTTAAGACACGCCAGTAATATGAAGAACAGTTGCTATAAATTATGGCATTTTCAGAGAAATAGTTTCTCTCTTTCTCTCTGCTTCTGTCTCTTTCTCTGTCTCTCTGTCTCTCTGTTTCTCTCTCTGTCTCTCTCTCTTTCTCTGTCTCTCTCCTTGTCTCTCTCTGTCTCTCTCCCTCTCCCTTTGACTTTCTCTCAATCTCTCTGTCTCTCCATCTTTCTCTCTCTCTTTCTTTGTCTCTCTTTCTCACCCCTCCATCAAAAAGATGAGAATTAGATTAATATGATATTTTACAGCTTACTAAGTACTTTACTCACAATAACCCTGTAAGATTAGTAGCATAAACATTATTATTCCATTTTACAGATTCACAGAGCTCACAGATTTGATTTGCAGCTAGAAGAGACCTTATAGATCATCTCGTCCAACTCCTATATTTTCTAGATAAGGAAATAGAGGCCCAGGAAGTTGAAGTGAGTAGCCCAGGTCACACAAGGGGTAAGTAACAAAGTTAAGATTCATACTCTAAATCAAGTGCTCTTTCCATTATCCCACACTGTTTCCCTCTCTAGCTAAGCAGAGGAATTATAATGTAAGTCCCTTGGAAGCAGGCACAATTTTGCTTTTGTCTTTGAATTCCCAAGCTTAACATATAGATGGCAAAATTTTTTAAGAGCCATGAGTAGAACTCAGATCTTCTGACACTAAGTCCTAACTAACTCCACCAGAGGTGTCAAACAGGCATCAAATTTTTGCAAGCCACAATGCTCCCAAGAGTGGCCCAACCCAAATTAAAATGTAATTGGAAAATATTTCACAAAATAAGTAAATATACAATAAAACATGGATAATATTACATTTAAAACTAACTCAATATGCAGCCCCCAGGAATCCTTATGTACACTTTAGTGGCCTCTGTTTCTCTTTCAGTTTGACACCCCTGGTTTAGACTATACTGAACACAAAAATGCCTCTGTATGTTATTTACAACACCTAGGAGTGCTGCCAAAAATGCTAAGAAGAAAAGTAACAAATAGATGGCAGAGTTCAAAGAAGTTAGTTGACTCAAGTAGGATAATCCATTTCCCCAGAAAAGCTGTGAATAACTCATTTTATTAAGCACAATAATTCATAACCATAACACTACTAGCAAATCCCTATTAAAACTACTGAATACAGTTGAGCCTAGTCCAAACTCCTTCCTTCTTCTTGGTTACTATACCTTCATATGATAATAGTGCCTTCTGCTGTCCAGCTCCCATATTATCACATCACAGTATTCTGTAGCCAATCTAGAATTTTTTTTATTCTGGCAAAAAGCCAAAGAAAAGGAACATCATTTTGAACTGTAGCAACAGTTGGGCCTTGCTTTAAAACATTTGTTGAGAACTCCAAGAGATCGTACTCATACTGTCTGACGACCAGGATGCTGTAATCAGAATGAATGCCCTGCTAAGATCAAGCTATTTATTTTTCAGAGCTGCCCATTTTTTTCAAAGCATAGAAAGGTTTAATTCTGTCCACCAAGCAATTAATATGTTCTACTAAACAAATCAGAGCTGGAGAACCAAATTAACACCTTTCAAGAGTGATATATCAGTGCCTGGTTTCACAGAATGCTTTATGACCCTTCCACCTAATCTGATGGATAAATTTTAAACACAAAAGGGCCCCAGCATAGCTCGAATTCTTTCAGAATCCAGGGTGGGAAATACATCAGCATGTACTATACCCTCATTGTAGACAAAATAAAAGATCCCTCTACCCAAATGAAGTACAATTTTAAAAAGTCAATCTCAAATCAAGAAACTATACTGAACTTTCAAGTAATTTATTCAGCTAAACTTCAAATTAGCTCAGTGTTTTTGTGTATATGAATAGAGTTAAGACAGCCATAACCAGAGTATTCTCTTCACATTGAATAGGTGTCATTTAAATATTTGTTCATATGCCCAAAGGGCTATAAAAATGTGCATAGCCTTTGACCCAGCAATAGCACTTCTAGGGCTGTATCCCAGAGATCATAAAAATGGGGAAAAGGGGCAGCTAGGTGGAGCAGTGGATGGAGCACTGGCCCTGAAGTAAGGAAGACCTGAGTTCAAATCCGGCCTCAGACCAAACACTTGACACTTTACTAGCTGTGTGACCCTGGGCAAGTCACTTGACCCCAATTGCCTAAAGAAAAAAACAAACAAAAAAAAAACAATGAAAATGGGAAAAGGACCCATATGTACAAAAATATTTATAGCAGCTCTTTTTGTGGTGGCAAAGAATTGGAAATTGAGAGGATGCCCATCAATTGGGGAATGGCTGAACAAGTTGTGGTACATGAATGCAATGGAATACTATTGTGCTATAAGAAATGATGAGCAGGCAGACTTCAGAAAAACCTGGAAAGACTTGTATGAATTGGTGCTGAATGAAGCGGGCAGAACCAGGAGCACATTGTACATAGTAACAGCCACGTTGTGCAATGACTAACGTTGATAGACTTAGCCCTTCTCAGCAATGCAAGGATCTAAGACATCTCCAAAGAGCTCATGATGGAAAATGCTATCCACATCCAAAGAAAGAACGATGGAGTTTGAATGCAGATCGAAGCATACCATTTGCTATTTTTTTTCTTCTGTTTTGTTTTCTCTTTCTTGTGGTTCCTCCTATTGGTTCTAATTCTTCCTTATAACATCACTAATGTGAAAGTATGTTTAATAGGAATGTATATGTATAGCCTATATCAGATTGCACTCTGTCTTGGGGAGGGAAGCAGGGAGGGAGGGGGAGAAAAATTTAAAACTCAAAAGCTTATGAAAGTGATTGTTGATAAATCAAAATAAATTAATAGAAAAATAAAAATGTTCATAATAATAACTAATATTTATATTGTACTTTAAGATTTACAAAGTACCTTAGATACATTATCTCATTTGATCCCCACAATAATCCAGTAAGGTAGGTACTATTATACTCATTTTACAGCTTGAGAAACTAAGACTTAGGCTTAAATGAACTGTCCAGCATCATACAGCCAGTGTCTGATGCAGAATTCAAACTCAGTTCTTCCAGACTCCAACTCCAAGCCCAGTGCTCTTTATACTAAATCTCCTAGTTGTCAATGGCTGAAGCATCTTTAAAATATGACAAATAGGGGAAATAATGACTCCTATTTTAAGGCCCTGCTGGGACCAGGCTGGGAAGTCACTTAAACAGAAAAAATTGCTACCACCAAGGAGATTAAAAAAAAAACTTGAAGCTCATATACATGCAATTATATGTATATATATATATACAATTATTTACCTAAGACTAGAAGGAACCCAGGGAAGCCAGGAGATGGATATGAGGAGGGAGAGTATTCCAGGTATAGGGGACAGCCATTGAAAATACAGACTCAGGAGATGAAGTAGTTTGTGGAAGGAACAGCAGGGGCATGGGGAGTGTCACCAAATTTTAGAGCACAATATAGGGAATAAACTCTAAGAAGATGGGGAAGGTAAGAAAGGACCAGGTCATCAAAGGCTTTTAAAACCAAGCAAAGGATATTACATTTGATCAATCTGACATCTCAATGGTAGATGAACTACAGTGGCGAGAGACTTGTGGCAGGAAGATCAACAAGCTGGCTATTGCAATAATCCAGGCAAGAGGTGATGAGGGCATGCAACCAGAATGGTGGCAATGTCAGAAGAATGAAGGGACACTTATAAGAAATGTTGCTAAGATACAATTGACAGGACTCAACAACAAATTGGATATGGGTAGGGGGAGGTGAGAGTGAGGAAATAAGGATAATCCCCAGATTATGAGCCTGGGTGACTGTGAGGATGATGGTACCCTCATTGGTAACAGGGAAGTTAAGAAAAGGGAAAGGTTTGAGAGGAAAAATGAGTTCAGTTTTGGACATATTGAGTGTAAGATGTCTATGGGGCATCCAATTCAAGATGTCCAATGGGTAGTTGGAGTTATTGCTAGATAAATAGGTCTAAGAGTCACTTACCTAGAGATGATCATTGAATCTAAGATCAACAAGAGAAATAATGCAGAGGGAGAAAAGAAGAGAGTCTAGGACAGAGCCTTAAGTGAAACTAGTGATTAATGAAGGTCAGCTAGGTGGCACAGTAGATAGATTCCTGGGCCTAAAGTCAGGAAAACTCATCCTCCTCAGTTCAAATCTAGCCTCAGACATTTACTACCTGTGTGACCCTGGGCAAGTCACTTAATTCTGCTTCAGTTTCCTCATCTCTAAAATGAGCTGGAGAAGGAAATGGCCAACTACTGCAGTATCTTCCCCCCCCCACCCAAAAAAAAACCACCAAATTGCATCACAAAGGATCAGATAAGACCAAAAATGACTAAATAACAATATGGTTAATAAGTATGACCTGGGTAAAGACTCAGCAAAGGAGATTGAAGAATGGTCAGGAAGAGAGCCAGAAGAGAATAGTGTCACAAAAACTTAAAGAAAAGAGAGTACCAAAAGGAACCGTGATCAACTATGTCAAAAGCTATACAATACAGAGGTTAAAAGGGATGAGGGCTGAGAATTTATTCAATCTGTCAATTGAGAGATCATTGGTTAACTTTGGAGAATGAGAGATAATTGGTTAACTTTGGAGAAAGTCGTTTCATTTGAATGATGAGATTAGAAGCGATTTCAAAGAGTTAAGAAGAGAGTAAAAGGAAAAGAAGTGGACCCATTGATTGTGGTCAGCTGTCTTAAGGAGTTAAATCACAAAAGGGAGGAAAGCAATGTTTATTTTAACCTGAATTCACCAGAGGGAGAATAAATAGAGTTAGCTTTGGAATCAGGAAGATAACAGGTTCAAGTTCTGCCTCCTACTGGCTGTGGGACCCCTGACAAAGCACTCAGTGCTCTAGACCTCCACTGGTAGAGGGAATCCTTCTTCTCCCCCATCTCAAGGAATTCTCTATATCAATGAAAGTATTAGTCCAGTTCTAATTCCTTCACTTGTATATAAAAGGAGGAAGGGGGGGGGTGGGCAAAGCGTATAGAAGGCATTATTTAGTGTGATGTCGTTCTAGAAAGCCCTACCCAGAAACACCCTTGTATAAGCCACTGGTGCAGTGACTAGAGAACACTAAACAATAGAGAGGTCTTACAAGAGAATTTTCACCCTTAGAATAAGGTTTTTCAGGAGAAAACACAAATAAAGAGACTTAGTAGCATAGGAAGCTTATTTGGACCGAAAAGAGTTTGATTAAACTAGAAAGTTTCTAAGTATCAGTGTTCAGGCAATTAAAATAGTTTGTGATGTTAATAATAAAAAAAAAAAAAGCTTCTCCCATTGGTACGGGAATAGACTTAGGGATCTCTGGAAGTCCTTTCCAGTCCTAGGAACTGGCACGTTTTCTCCAGATTCTTAAAAATTGGGCAAAGGTACTGCCTCTTCTATTGAAGGATGATCAGGACTGAAGAGAAAGGAGATTGGACAGAGGGTGATGTGATACAGTGTTGTTGGCACCCTCTGAATATTCTCTCCTGGGTTGAAATCCCAGTGGAACCATCCTAGTTATGACTCTGTGCCCCAAAGTCACATATGAAATCCACCAATTCTCCATCCATTCAACCTCTTTTCATCAACATTATTCCAAAGGGTAGGGAAGGAGGGGGCCTGACCAAGCCACCTGTTTACCAGGGACACTCAACAATCAACATAAGTTGATCATTAAGCCAAAATTAAAGAGATGTTCATATGCTGTCCAGCCTAAATACTATGTGACTTTCGGTCAGCTCTGTTTTCTCCCGTCTGGTGGCTGGAACCCACAGATGCCGACATCAGTCCTCAATGAAAATAAGACATTGTACATCCTAATGACAACACAATCTGTTCCTCTTAAATGCATACAACCGTCATCATCTTTAAATATAGATATCATTAAATACAGACTATGATAGTGTACTATTTTTTGTCTGTTTTTACTGGATTCATTTTTACAAAAACAAATCATAGACTTTGAGAGCTGGAAGGAAATCTGGTAGACATCTAATCCCTTAGATGAGGACACCACAATTCAAAAGTGAAATAGTTTGTCCAAGGCCTTATAGCTAGTAAACAGCAGAGTTGGAAGTCACACCCAAATCTTTTGACTCCAAATCCAGTGTTCCCTTGTGTTCATGGAATGAACACCCAATTGTTTCCTTCTCTTTCTGCGTTTGTAAGTTTTCTAAGCCATTGATATGTTTTAAAATTTTAATTTTAAAATTAAAGAAAATCATAAAGCCTAAGGAAAGAAATAACAGGCAGAAGGAAAGTAGTTTTCTCCAAAATTTAACAGAATTCAGATCAGACAATTCATTGATATGATAATAGATTTCTTACCTGCCAGGGCACAAGTTCTCTTTACTATTTTGTCTATAGCTGCAACCTTTTTGACCAATTATTTGCTATTAAAACCTAGACTGACCTCACTATATTCATCCAACCTAATATACCTCTTTCTCCCTTCCTACTCATTGACCTGCTTCTCCCCTTTTCTACCCAATTTAGAGTTTGCATCTTTGGCTCCTTCAGTACCCACCAATATTAGCTTGTCTGGCAGGTCAGATAATTAGTCCTTTAGGGAATCAAAATCATGGCTATGTGCAGGTAGTGGCACCTCACTAAACCTATTGCCCAGCAAGCTAATTTGATATTTCCTGAATTATGATTTTTTTCAAAATAGACCAGTGACTAGGATCGCTAAAGATTCTTCACATGAATCAGGAAGAGAAGAACAAAGGAATATCAAAGTTTAAGGTGGCAAGTAATGCCCCAAATCTCATATCTACAAATTTTAAACCCCCTTAGCCCAGTGCTTCATGCATAATATTTTGGCAGCTTCCAATTTAAGAGCCTCTCCTCTTTTTAATTACATGTGACATTCTGCTATTAGTTTTGGAAATAATTTATCTGAGCTAAAAAAGCTGTAGTTTCCATGGTGTAAAGTAAAGAAGAGATATCTAATTTCTCTTTTCTCCCTATGTTAGCCAAGAATACATTTTCCTTTTGGCACCTACCAAACCAAATTTCCAAATCTGAAATCTGAGATCCTAGTAGATATGTCTCCATGATTCAAGACCTGGTTCCTTTTTTCATACTGAAGATAAATGAGTTAATTTCAAATTACAAATAATGCAAGCTGACATTTATATAACTCTTTAAGTTATATCAGTGTGAAGCACTCTACATACATAATCTCACTTGATCTTTGCAACACTCTATGACATAGGTTCCACAGGTATTATTATCTCTCTCTTTACAAATAAACAATGCAAGGCCCAAAGAGGTTGTCATTTGTCCATAGTCATACAAGTAATAAGCTTCAAAAGGAGAATTTTAACCCATGTCCTTTCTGACTCCAGGTCCAACACACTTCCTACTTAGGTCATGCCACCTCTATGCCAAGTACTTGTGGTTTGGAATACATTGTCAAGATGGCATCACACAGAACCAACCATGCATTCCTACATCCAGATAAAGTTGTTGTTGCCATTGTTGTTGTTGTTCAGTCATTTCAGTCATGTCTGATTCTTTGTGTCTCCATTCGGGTTTTTCTTGGCTAAGATACTGGACTGGTTTTCCATTTCCTTCTCCAGTTGCCATTTCCTTCTCCAGAGTTCTAAAGTAACTCTCTCCAAAACACCAAGGTGATCCCAGATGTAAATTAACCTAAAAGAGAAGGATGAGCATTTCCTCTTCTTTCTTTCTCCTCTGGCAACAAAACAAGAATCACATGAAAAGATTGAAATAAACAGAAACAAGAAGTCTTAAATTATGTCAACTGGTGAAATTCTGACAGATGTTGCAATATTAGACATGTGACTAATCTTGAGATTGAGATGGGGGGCAGGGCATGGTGAGGAAGATGCTAGGAAAAGAAGCTACACCCCTTTTGCATCAGGTGTACCACAATGTAAGTGAAACTTTCATAGAGAAGTTTTATATTCTCAACAGCTCCATCTGGGCTCATCTACCAAACAACTTATAAATAAGTTATAATGACATTCATCATCCTGCCACTGCTAATAGAGCACGTGCTAGGGTTTCACTCCTTAGAATTAAATTGTCCAGGTAATTTAGATAATAGTTGGTGGACCTGGCCCTCCTACATCAGGAAGAATGGGAATCTAAAAGGGAGGGTTGGATGTGTAAGTGACTACAGACTCACTGAAAAGGAAATCAGCATGGGAGAGTGAGAATTACATCTGCATGGTATAGAAGAGACTGTTGGCTAAAAGAAACCATGGTCTTTGGATAACAATCTTCATCTGTAATATATCCATGAATTGAAAGGATAATTTTATTTTAATAAAATAATATGACAGCTCACATTTATATAGCTCTTTAAGATTTACAAAGTGCTTTAGTTATGTTATATCATTTGATGCTCACAATAACCCTAACAGGTAGTTGCTATAATTATTCTCATTTTACAGACAAGGAAACTGAGACTAGGGTTAATTGATCTGCCCAGGGTCATATAGTTAGTGTCTAAGGCAGGATTTGAACCTAAATTGAAATACACAGATTGAAAGAAGTATGGTGTGGTATATAGAAGGTCAGCATGGGAATCAGGAACACTTGCATTCAAGTTTTAACTCTGGGGAAATTATTTAACCTCTCAGGAGCCCAAACAATTCTTTACAATTACAAGTTGCAAAGATGTGAATGATCTCAGTTGTTAGGAGGATTTCCTCACCAGGAAATCTTTAAATCAAAGAAATTAAAAGTCCAGATCAAAACTATACTACATATATATATATATATACATATATATATATAATACACATATACACAGAGGTAAATATAAATAAATATAATAAATATGTATACAAATAAATGTATACAAATAAAATATATATAAATATATGCTACATATATACATACACAGAAAAATATATGTATGTGTGTATAGTTTCATTCTTTGTACATAGCAGGCTCTTAATAAATACTTTTTGATTTGTTGCTAGATACCTATATATCTACAGATACACATGAAAGATAATGTGTTCTATAGGACAGAAGGCCTGCCTCAGAATCACAATGGCTTATGTTCCGGTTTCACCTGTGACACATACTGGCTATGTGACCATGGGCAAATCACTTAACCTCCTCCTTGGCACCTCTGTGGTACTATAAGTTGCAGAATTAATCTGTACATAGGGGAGTTCCATACAGCAAGACAATCTCAAGCATAGTCCAAAAATGATACATGTTATTTAAAAAAGGGACAATCATGGGACAGCTAGGTGGTACAGTGGATAGAGCACCAGCCCTGGAGTCAGGAGGATCTGAGTTCAAATCTGGTCTCAGACCAGACACTTGAGTCTTACTAGCTGTGTGACCCTGGGCTAGTCACTTAACCCCAATTGCCTCACTTAAAAAAAAAATTTAAAAAGGGACAATCTGGGAGTCAAGGATACCTAGCCTCAAGTCTTCCCTCTGGCACATATACTATTTGTGTGAAGTCATTTAATTTCTCAGGGTTCCAGGAAACTAAATCTGTAAGTTACAAACTAGTTGCAGATTCATCAGTGGAAAGATTTTATCCACCAGGAATTTCTCCACAACCAATGAAATCACAAGTCAAAACCCACCTGTGCTTTCTGCAGCCCCATCCCCCACGTGCTAAAAAAAAAGTGTATTAGCATAGAAATATTTGGTAACATATATACAAATACTTTCTGAGTATACATTTGCATAGAAAATAAATTCAGTTTGAGACTTATGTTGTTAGTTTCATTTAGTTCTCAGAATACAGAATCCATTTTAGAAGTTTTTTATCCTAACTTTAGCATTTACTTATTCAGTTACCATCACCTGTAATTTACACATAGTTCCAATTCTTATTTCTAATTTCCTCTTCCTTTCTGTACCCTTCAGTTTCCAGTCCAACAACAGGACAATGCGCAAGAATTCTGTGCCCATAGGGCTCCCAAAATAGTTATGGGTCACATAAAAATGTAAGTAAATTGGAGGTAGGATACTTCAACTGAAATCTGAGCTTCTATAAATGGGCAGCATTCCCAAATTCCCCAGTGTAGTTATGGCCCTAGTCAACTGCCTTGGAGTTTTAGGTCAAGGTCACCACCCAGTTACTCAGTTTGTGGTTTTCTCAATATAATAGAGACATATGGCTAATGTGTTCTTAATCGTGTTATTTTGTTTGTGCTCTGTTGCTGCTATCGCATCTCCTGAATTTTCTTCAGGCAATTACTGTCAAGTGCATTTAATTTCTTCTGTTATGTAGTAGCCCATTGCCAATATTCTCATCCCTATGGATCCTGGTGTGCTGTTGAAGAAATATCATTGAATTGGGGTTCCAGGTAGATTCAAATAAGACTTGGTCTAGGGTTATTCAGGTTGCTCATCCAGTGGCACTATTAGGGTATCACAATCTCTCCGAATGGAGAAGCAATTCTTTCTTCTCTGGAATTGTCAAATCATCCACATACGTTGGGTGCTAGTTCTTTTAAGTCTCCCAATACACTTTCTACTATTTATTTGCTCAAGAGGCCAACACAACCACGAAGCACACAGTGTGGAAAGTGTGACAGAGACAAGCCAGTGGAAATGGACAGAAAAAAAAATAATTCAAGTTGCTCCCGTTATCAACAATCACCCACGTGGTATCTGAGATGCTACACCATCTCCCTGAGAAAGATACATGCAAAAAAGATGAGCATCCTTTAAGGGATGCCTTCGGAACCACCAATTTGCCCCCATCTACTCCATCTCCAGCCTCTTGCAGCTGAGGCCTGGGTTATGCAGTAATAAGCACAGCTGAGTGTGTATGTGAGGAAGCCCAAATTACTGTGTTTCCATTGCTATTGTCTCCATGTAGCCAAACCCCAAACAAAACTAAATTGCCTTTTAATTTACTACAAAGTTTATGTCTCTCTCTCTCATAACAGAGATATAAGACAGGTTCATGAAGAAGGGGAGTATTTTATGCTGATAGCATACAATACTATTCATCCAAGGATCTCCAAGTAAACAATTTTCCCAATGAAAGGGTTGGACTAGATGATGTCTTAGGTCCCTTCCCACTCTGAATCTATGATTCCATGACATTAAATTAACTAGGTTTAAGGAGAAGATGACCTCAAGAATTCACACCAGTTCTGCAGACTCTCTCTCAAGCACCAAATTCCAGCTCTACCCATGCTCTAGCCTGAGCTGTCATCATTAGGCCCTTAACTTTCCTTAGCAGCTGTTTTATCATGTCACAGTGGGAAAAGCACAAGATTTAGAGTCAGAAAACCTAGACTCAAATCCTGGCTCCATGTGGCCTTGGGCAAGTCACATAACTTCTCAGGTCCTATAAAATGGGATAGGGCAGAGTGTTGGGAAGAGGGGACAAGATGGCCTAGATGAACTCTCACGTCTCTCCCAGCTCTAAATCTATGCATCAGTGGTCTGCTCTAAAAATCTACAATGTGTAAGTCTGTCTACTGGCCATTCAACTATCCATTTAAATACTTTAAGGAAGCAAACACCAGAAATATTAAAGCAATACAGGGGTCTTTTTGTGTCTTCAGTCTGCAAATACATTTGCATCAACTTTCAATGGAAATAGGAAAATAGTATGGTGGTCACAGTCTAAGATGCTTTCCTGTACTCTTGGATTTTTTTAATTTCTCCATGGAAACTGAGAAGATCATCATTTGTTAACTTCTAAGACATATTAACTTTTTTTAGTAACATGCTTTGGTTAGTTATCTTAGAGAGCTGGTTTTAGGATGTGATTTGGTATCCATGTCTTTGCCATAGTTTTATGTCCATAATTTTGGGGGTGTTTTAATGGATATAAATAATTTAGTTCAAATCATAATTTCAGTAGTTATAGGAAAATGTCAAAAAGAAAACCCTGTCTCATCAGGAAATTCTCTTTGTGGTACACAGTTGTCAGGTTTCTCCACAAAGATTTTAAAGAGGGTATTAGAAGTGGACCTAGAATGCTGGGTGGCAGCTGGTCTGACATGACAGATATGAATACATGTGCCAAAGAAGCCCTTATGGTTTATTGGGTAATTATGGGAAGTGGCATCAGTGCCAGCCAATCAGACTGCTGGGCAGCTACTTCTAAGCCCACTTACTCTTAAAGTAGATCATTAAAAATGTGCTTTGGTGGAGAAGCTTTGCTCCTACTCGGCATAAATAGTCTATTTGCAAAGTTAGTCATTTGGTCAGAATGTTGCACATCAGTGATGGTACAGTGAGCAACAACCTCAATATTACACAAGCATCTTACATTACAGGCAATTCAGGGCTAAGTTTTCAAACATAAGAGAAATGAATGAGCCTGCAATAAGCATGCGCCTGGCCATTGTGAACCATAAAACCCCACATCAAACCATACAAGCTAGTTTATTTCATTTATTGTTAAGGGCTTTGAAATTTTGAGTCTGGATCTTCTGTATACAATGCAAAATAAATTAGTCAGGGGTGATGAGTACTACACGGAAGAGGAATCTTAAACTGTGAAGAGAAATTCTCAGTCCTAGAAGTTCATTAGGTCACATTATTCCACCCCAGTATAATGCTCCATAAAGCAGTGAGATAAGGAAGTTTTAGAAAGAATGGAACATTTCAGGTAATGAGGATAGGTATTTTTTTAAAATATTGAATCAATGTGTAATTTAACATATGAATCCACCTTCAAATGCCAGGTTAATTCCAGATTCAATTTAATTCAATAAGGATTTATCACTTATTAGGTACTACACAAGATATTAAGGATACGAAGATGAAAAATTACCTGGTAGGTGTCCTTAAAAAGTCTACATAGAATCAATCAATAAACATTTTGTGCCTACTATGTGCCAGGCACTACGCTAAGTGTTGCCCCTTTTGAAAAAGATGCAATTCCTCAAAGATCTTACAATCTAATGGGGGGGAGAGGGGAGAGGAGTAGAGAGAGTGGTAGACAACATGCAAACAAATGTATACAAAGCAAGGTATATACAGGATAAATAGGAAATAATTAAAAGAGGGGTTGGGAGAGACTTTTCCTGTAGAAGATAGGATTTAATTGGGACTTAAAGGCTGCTAAGGAGGTCAGTAGGAAGATTACATGCAAAAAGATTACATGTGGAAGACATATCATTCATGCAAATAAGTAGAATACAAGGTTGAGTGTGATAGAGGAACACAGAGATCCAAACAAAATGTTTTCACAAATTTGAAAAGGGAGAGACCACTTTGACCTGAGGAAAGAGTAGGTAAAACAGGAAAGGCTTTATGGAGATGTTATTTTAACTGAACTTTAAAGGGGAAAAAAAAAGGATTTCAACAAGTTGTAGTGAGAATAAGGTAAGCTATATTATTTTAATAAGACAGTAGGAAAGTTTGTCAACTTATCATAACTAACTCCATTTTGTTGTTTTCAACCTCCATTTTATGATTGAGCTGTTTTGAATAAATTGTTCTTTTTTCTATAAAATGATTTTCAATAACAGAATAAGTATCCATGTAGGATGATGTAGCTTTAAAAAATGCATGTGTGTTCTTAAACAACTCATAAACATATGTGAACCCTCTGCCAAGACAGACTACCAATGAAAAAATATTATAGACAATTTTATCAGTAGTTCATATAATTAGCTACCAATCAAATGATGCAATAAACTTAGGAACAATCATAGCTAAAAGTATAAAAAACTCACCAGTGGTCTTGATCATCAGTTTGTTCACGGGATATAGCTAAGACTGGTTCCCGTCTTCTCCACACTTGAGACTCAAGCAGCCTATGTTCACTTAAGGACAGTGCTGATTGACGAAGACTTGCCAGATGACCATCTCAGAAGGAGATACAATCTTGTCATGAGTCAAGTGTGAAAGAAGTCTAACCTAATCGAACTTCTAAGAATCAATTTAGTGGCTTTGTTTTTAAAAAGAGTATTGTCTATGCCCACTACTAGGTCTGTATCCCAAAGAGATAATAAAAAAGGGAAAAGGAACTACATGTACAAAAAATATTTATAGCAGTTCTTTTCACAGTGGCAAAGAATTGGACATTGAGAGGATGCCCATCAGTTGGGGAATGGCTGAACAAGTTGTGGTATATGAAAGTAATGAATACTATTATGCTATAAGAAATGATGAGCAGTAGGACTTCAGAAAAATCAGGAAAGACTTGCATGAACTGATTCAAAGTGAAGTGAGCAAAACCAGAAGAATACTGTACACAGTAACAGGGACATTGTATGACGATCAATTATGAATAACTTAGCTATTCTCAGCGATACAATGATCTAAGACATTTCCAAAGGACTCACGATTGAAAATGCTATCCACATCCAGAAAAAGAACTGATGCAGTCTGAATGCAGATAGAAGCATACTATTTTCATTTTCTTTATTGTTTTGTGTTTCTTTTTTCCTTTTAGTCTGTTTCTTTACTCACAACATGACTAATATGGAAATATGTTTTACATGATTGCACATATAAAACCCACATAAAATAGTCTACCATTATAGGGAATGGTGAGGAAAGGGAGGGAGAAATGAAATTTGGAACTCAAAAATTTTTGACAATGACTATTAAAAATTGCCTTCACATGTAACAGGAAAAAAATGCTATTTATTTAAAAAAAAGAATATTGTTTGCATACTTTGATAAAGTTTGATTGCATACATTGAGAAAAGTAAGTCTCATTTTTGTTTTCATCACACTAATTGGCATAAGTAACAGTAAGTCAGTTACACAAGTGCACCGTAGAACACACAAGTTGAGCAAGGAAAGATGGGGTCAAGGCACAAGAAACAAAATGTGCAGAAATGCATGTAGGTATTAAGAGTACAGTACAAGATCAAGGAGTAACTAGTAGTTCAATTTAGTTGGAACATGGATTGTATAAAAGGGAATGGTTATGTGTGAAATAAGGCCATTCTATCACAGAATTCATGATTAGGAAAATGAGGAAAGTCAGGCATGTGACAGGCACTCTAGATTTATGGAAAATGATTTCAATGTTTTGCAGAAGAAGTTAGCCCCAGAAAGATGGGAAGTTCACAGAATGAACTTCTGAAGCAGACAGAGACAGAGATAGAGACACAAAGATAGAAACAGAGAAACAGAAACTTAGAAGTAAAGACAGAGACAAAGACAAAGAAAGAAAGAAGAAGAGGAAGAGAGGGAGGGATAAAAAGGAATGAAGGAAAGAAGGAAGGAAGAAAAGGAAGGAAGAAAAAAGGAAGGAAGGAAGGAAGGAAAGAAGGAAGGAAGGAAGGAAAGAAGGAAGGAAGGAAGGAAGAAAAAGAAGGAGGGAAAGGGGAGAGAATAGCTCTAATTTGTTAAATGCTAGAAATTTTTAAAAGATACTATTCCTTATATGTTTTCTCAAAGCACATATGATTAAATATGTACTGTATTTTACAAACCTTAAAGCACTAACTGCTAGCTATTATTATTATTATTATTATTATTATTATTTTGTATGCTTTAATTCACTGCTTTTCTGATGGCCATGATTACAATAAAACAATTTTTAATACATTTATAGAAGGTGAAAACAAGAGCAAAACACTGAGGAAGAATGAAAAGGGGTATCACAGTCCTATAAGAATAGCGTCTGAAGTGCTAAAGCCTGAAATGAATTAAGGAGAGCAATGAATGCTAAGGACAACAAAAAGGGGGAGGTAGCTATATTGGGTCGAGATGTGGATCAAAGAAGAAATGCATTAAGAAAAATAGCATGATGGTAACAGAGAACACTAAGAAGAATGAAATACTAATGTCGTTTTATTTCTGTTTTCTCTTTCAATCAGAATTATCTTTGGATTGAGAAAGATGGCACAAAAATGAATAGCAAACAATAGAAACCCAAGACAGGTGAAGAGATGGTCTGACAGAATCTAGCTGCCCTCAGGAAGTTCAAGTCAATAGGCTCAGATAGGGCCTGTCCACACTATGGTACTAAAAAATTAGATTGTTTTTGAACTGTTGTAGGTGATTTTTGATAAAATAGAAGCTAGATTATAGGACTGGAAAAGAACAAATGGCTCGTTTTTTTGGGTTCTTTTTTTTTTTTGGTAAAAAGGAAGTACAATTTGCAAACCATTTCCCAGGGAGTTTGCTTTCTATTCTGACAAAATTCTAAAGGACAATATTTAACAGAATGACTTACAAACATTTAGAAAAGGAAACAGTTATCACTAAAAGCCAGCATGGCTTCATCAAATCATGACAGATCAACCTACTTTACTTTTTCAATATGGTAACTAAAGATATATTTAGATTTCAGTAAAGCATTTGATATAGTCTGTAATGCTACACAAGATGAAGGGGTGTGTAACCAGATAATACAATTCAAAGGATTCAGAAATGGTTGAATGACCAGACCCAGAAAGAAATTATTAATAGAATTCAACTTGAAAGGTCTCTACCGTCCTTGACCCTCTACTGTTACAAAAATTTATCAAGACCTTTGATGAAATCATAGATGGCAAGTTTGGTATAAGTCAAAAAATATAACATGGCAGCCAAAAAAGTTAATGCTATCTTAGACTGAGTGAAGTAAATACTTCCACTCTGCCTGACCAGACCACATTTGGAGTATTTATGCTCATTTCTGGACATTACACTTAAGGAAAGATTTAGTCAAATGGAATAGGTCCAGAGGAAGGAAACCAGTATGGTGAAAGAGATGTAGATCATTCCACGCAAAGATTATAACTGAAATTATGATCTGGATGAAGATATTTATATCCATTTAAAGAAAAAAAATCACATACACCAAAAATTATAGGCATAAAACTATTGAAAAGACATGAATCCCAAATCCCACCCTGAAACCAGCTTTCTAGTTTAACCAACCAATGCATATTACTTTTTTAAAAAGGCTTTTAATATATCCAAGAGGTAAATGATGATGATTTGCTCAATTTCAAAAACATAAAATTAGAGAAAATTCACTTAAAATAACTACAGAATATGTAAAATAATTGGAAATCTACCTACCATCACACACACAAGAATTATATAAATACAAAGATCAAAGCACTCTAAAGAAATAAAGGTAGTCCTAAATAATTGGATAAATATTAATTACTCATGGGTAGATGAGCCAATAGAACAAAAATGATAGTGTTTTTAAACTTATTTATTTTATGATATACAATACAACATAAAATATTAATAGAGCTAGAAAAATGCTCATTTACAGGGATAAAAGGTAAAGAATCTCAAGGAAAATCATGAAAATAAGCATAAAGGAAGGAGACATGGCAGTGCCATATCTCAAGCTATACTGCAAAACAGCAATTAAAAATAGAGAATTAAAAATAGAGAGGTCAATCAGTGGAATCAATTAGATGTGCACCATGAAGAAACAAATAAACATAGCAGTCTAGTGTTTATTAAGGTAAAAGACCCATAGCTATTGGGGTAAAAACTCATTGTATGACAAAAACTGCTGGGAAAAACTAGATAGGAGTTGGGCAGAAATCCGTTTTAGATCAGCTCCTCATACAGTATACCAAGACAAGCTCAAAATAGATATATGACTTAGGTACAAAAGGTCACATTATAAACAAATTAGAGGAGCAAGTAAAAAGAATGATCTTTTAGATCTATGGATAGGGGAGGAATTTATGACCATACATGGAATAGCGACGATCACAAAAGACAAAATGGACTATTATGATTGCACAATATTAAAAAAAATACTTTTGCAAAAATAAATCCAATGCAGCCAAGATTAGAAGGGAAACAATTGGAAAAATATTTATAGAAAGTTTTTCTGATAAAGGTCTCATTTCCAAAATATTTAAGAAATGGATTCAAATTTATAGTAATAAAAGTCATTCTCCAATTGACAAGTGGTCAAAAGATATGAACTAGCAATTTTCAAAAGAAGAAATATAAGTTTATCAATAGCCATATGAAAATACACTTCAAATCACTAATAGAGAAATATTCATTAAAGCAACTCTGAGGTTCTTCCTCACACTCATTAAATTGGCAAAATTGATTAAAAAAAAGGAAAACAAAAAAGAAAGTTGAGGAAGCCTATGGGACCACAGAGATATTTAAAATAGAGAGATTTAAGATACCTATGTTAAGGTACCCAAGAATGAGAGCAGGGGTTGGAGTTGCCAAAGAGAAGGGCTACTTCATCCTCATACGAAAGAGAAGCAGAGATGAGTAAAAATAGCAAGACTTTGAGAGAAAGGAGATAAGGAAGGTCATGACAAATTGCCTAAATCTTCTTAGTACAGAATAGGCAGTATGTATTATACTCAGGCAGATACATGGCACCATAGTGCACAGAGTGCCAGGCCTAGAGTCAGGAAGATTCATCTTTCTGAGTTCAAATCTTCCCTCAGACATGTACTAACTATATGACCCTAAGCAAGTCACTTAACCCTATTCGCCTCAGTTTCCTCATCTATAATATGAGCTGGAGAAGGAAATGGCAAACCATTCCAGTATCTGTGCCAAGACAACCCCAAATGAGGTCACAAAGAGTCAGACACTACTGAAACTGCTAAACAACAACTATATTTAGTATAAGAAAGTTCATCTCTTGAAAGAAAGGAGTGGAGGTAGACTTGGGGATCTGAGAAAAGAGGAGGTCTGGAACTCCTGCTGTGAAGAGTATGATAGGGAATCAATTAGAAATAAATAGGTCCAATGTGAAGCAAAGAGAGGCCTGTTGCGGTTAAATGCAGGAATTTTCAGGGGATCTAGTGAACAGGTTTAATAATTTACTCAAGCAATGCTTGGCAGCCTAGATATAGAAGGAAAGAAGGCAAATGATAAGAAGCATTCAGCTTTGTGGATAAGTAATACAGAAATAACAAGCAGGACAAGGAAGCAAGAGATTCAAGGGTGGGAGACAGGAGGTTGTTGAAATATTTAACTATGGCAAGCTTAAGACTATGAAGGTAAAAAGTGAACACAGAATGAGATTGATGAATAAGGAGAACAGGAAAGAATCGAGGTACTAGAAGTCATGATGAGGACAAAAAGTAGATGTAAGGAGAGTGAGATGGTAGACGGGATGAAAGAATAGGAGATGGCGATCAGAGAGAATTTCAGAATGCAGGATTGTGCAGGTGGAATCGCTTGGGATAAGGGTGAGATCTAGTGGAACTCCCTCATGGGAAGCTACAGGAGAGTGCAGAGGGAGGGCATGAGAAATGAAGAAGTTGAACTGAGAAATCAAGAGATTAGACAGTAAACCAATGTGAATACTAAAGTCACACAGAATGATGACAGGCACTGGAGTGGAGAAAATTGTAAATCAGGTCCTAAAGACATTGAGGAAGCAGGTGGGAGACTATCTGGGCAGCATAAACAAAGGCCAAGATAGGATAGTCTATGTGGAAGATGTGTATGTCAAAAGAGGAAAAATGGTTGACCAATGGTGGCAGAACCATTGGGAGCAACGAGTCTGTGAACTCCTCTGCCTGGCCTTGAGTGTTGTGTGTTACTTAGAGGTGGGTAGAATGAAAACAGGATGGGGAAGTGACTGAAGAAAGAGTGTTAAAAAGAAGGTGGTATAGTGGATGGATTGCTGGAATTGAAGTTGGTAAATCCCGAGTTCAAATCCTGCCTCAGACATTTAGTAGTTATATGACCCAGGGCAAGTAAGGTAACCTCTATCTGCCTAAGTTAAGTCCTTTATAAAATAAGGACAACAATAGTACCTACCTCCCAGAGTTGTGAAGACCAATTGCATAATATTTGTAAAGCAATATGTAAATGTGACTATTTTTATTATAATTAAGAGAGCAAAGATAAAGGAGAATTTGTCAGCAAGAAAGCAGTGGTACCAGAGGACACAGCAGAGGTCTAAGCAGAGGGCCCTAGGGTAGATAGATAGATAGATACTGAGATTTTAGCCTGACCTAATTCTTTGCTTCAGATTGCTCAATAACAAGTCTATTCACTGAGAAAATGTAATGATAAACACCGAGAAGTTGCTATTGCTGAAGCACATTTGGTTTGCGACTACCTAAAAACTGGTATTGGGGATAGAGAAGACCTCCTAACATGAATTTAATTCAGCAAGTTAACAACCAATCTACCATTAACCTACATGGAACACATCTTGGGATTCTGAGGGAATGACAAAATCAGATCAGTGGAGAGAGAAGGAGAGAGAAGGATTATGAGCTCAGGGGTGGCTGCTTACCCACCACATTGGCTGTAGAATTCAGGAAAGTGGCCCTTCTGTGGCAAGCTGAATAAAGCTTAAAGATATGGATGGCCTTTTTTAAAAAGCGAAAGAACCATGGAGGTGGAGGAGAGGCTTTTCTCCTGGGTGACCAGAATGACTAGAGAGAAGGTCTGCCAAGAGCAATGAGGTGGGAACTAACTTCCATCATCACCCCCAAATCCAATTTAAGACTCTCTTTCCATCTGTAAAATAATAGAAAAGTTTACATGGAGACAAAGTACCTGGAATTGAATCACATCATTGGCCTGGTGCTGATGAGACATCAAATGGATTTTCTATTACATATGGGAAGAACAAATATCTGTCTTCCAAGGGAACTTATTCAACCTCAGCCAGAAGCTTTCATATCCAGGAAAACACATTATCATTGAAGGCTACTGAACTGAATGATTCTCTGGGGGAAACAAGCCATGCTATTGGAAAATAATTTTAATATAAGCAAGACCATCCTAAATAAGAAATAAAAACCCTAGTCTATGCAGCAAAAAAGAAAACCCTTGTGAGCTCAGATATTAATTAACCTGAAGAGATGATGCGATATATTGGGGAAGGGGGGAAGATGACACTCTGAAGTCAGAGAACTTGGGTTTAAATCCCACATTGGCACTTTCCATCTATATAACCTCGAACAAGTTACTGTGTGCCTCGGTTTCCCCATCTATAAAATAAGTGGGTTGGGTTGGATAGCCACTGAGCCTCTTAGCTCTGTATCTATGGATTTGATATTTCTTGTTATTTAAAAAAATATTAATCTTTTCCATTCAATAAATTGCCAAAATTAAACATAAGGAAGAGAGTGAGCAGAATTTGTCAGGAAATTGCAGAGATCCTATAAAGACCCTAAGCTTCCATCAGGAACAAAAACCCCTGTTTTTTCATGAGTCAGCTAGACGGCTTATGGTTAGAGTGCTGGACCCGGAATTAGGAAGATAGGAGTTTGAATACTGCTTCATATATTTACTAGTTGTGTGACCCTGAGCAAGTCACCTAACCCTGTTTGCCTCCGTTTCTTCATTTGTAAAATATACTGGAAAAAAGAATGGCAAACCACTCCAGTACCTTGCCAAGAAAACCCCAAATGGGATCACAGAGTCAGACACGACTGAAACAACTCAACAACAGTAAGAAATGTATAGCCAAGAACTACAACTGAGCAAGGAGCTAGAAGTCATAGAGACACAAGTAGAATCTGACAACAGAGACCACCAGAGCAGAGTCAACCTCTGTAGAGACTATGGGAGCAGCATGATGATATCGCTAGAAGGTGTAAGGGTGCATCCCAGTGTCACTATGCATGTGTATATGTAAATGTCCCCACTACATGTATGCCCCCATCAGACAGTGTGCCTTCGGGTACCTTCCCTAGGAATCTGTCCTTTCCATTGTATTTGGACCATTTGACGGTCTAGTCAATTGTGTATTTGTGGGAGAGTGCACTTTAGGTTTGTGGGAGAAAGGTTTTATGGCTACTTTTCTTACTATTTCATTAAACGCTTTTGCTTTGAACTAATTGTGTCCTCTGACTAACTGTTAAAGTTAAGTGCATCACTAAGAGGTCATGAACTAGTTTTAAGCAACAGATCTATAGAGTAGCCTAAACCTAGGGAAGCCACTCCCTAGATGACCAGCCCTGCCAACTGTGAGGGAGTCCCCAGGTAGACACTCTCATTGCTCCTATCTCTGTGCCTTTACATGGGCTGCTTCTTGTTGATAGAATGTACTTCCTCCTCTGTCCTTCATAATCTGTCGCAGCCTTGGAGTCCCACTTCATGTGTCATTTCCTATAGGAAGCCTTTCCTGGTCCTCTTAGCTGTTAGTATACTTTCCTACTATCTCATGTTACCATTATCAAGCATTTATCAAAGGTTTGGTCCAAAGAAACAAACAGAATCAGTTTCCCACTTAACTGAAGGTCTGTACAAAGATCAAACACAATGGGTTTCACCTTACCAAAGGTTTGACCAAGGAACAAACAGAATCAGGCTGCACATATGCTATAACACGCTTATTTATTCTTTTTTATTATTATTATTAAATTGAGGAAAACAAGGTTAAGTGACTTGCCCAGGGTCACACAGCTAATAAGAGTCTGAGGCTGGATATGAATTCAGATCTTCCTGACTCCAGGCCCAGTGCTCTAACCACTGCTCCACCTAGCTGCCCCTTTACTGAGTTATTTATTCTCTTTAAGCCAGAGAATCATGCATGCATGGGAGTCAGAAAATAATTCTGAACTCCAAGGTAAGCAAGCTGAAGGAGACCCTTTATACACTTACAGCAATCCCAGCTCAGGATGCCTGTGACAACCAAAATTGTAGTCTCCATATGTGTTAACCACAATGTGAGAAAGGAATTTTCTTAATAGGATAGATCGTAAATACAATAAGATAAGTGTCAATTGAAATTATAGTTTCAGGATGTCTGTGTTTCTTCTATTGTTAACATGACACAATACAACATGACATAACATAACATAACATAACATAACATAACATAAGAAAAGTCAAGCTAGTGTCCAGTTTAAGGCACCTTGTCCTTGGCAGTCATAAACAGAAGAAAGCTCCTGGTCAGCTTCATCCAGCCTTGTAGTTGCTGACACAGGAAGAAGCGTTTGGGTTCACTCAGAGAGCAAAGCAAAGCATGTCTGTTATGCTAGAGCATACAAGGCATTATGGTAGGTTAAGCTCAGAGTATGCCAAAAATGTGTTTTTTCTGATTGACCAATGCAGGTTTTAGACCTTTCTCAGGTGATGGGGACTCAAAATGGCTTGGGGAGGCCCCTGGCTAGTTCACACTATGTATAAACTTATCTGGTTATGTGTTCTTTCCCCTTCCCCAGTAAAATGTACGCTCTTTAGGAGAAGAGACTGTTGTATTGTAGGGGGGTTTTCTTGTATTCTCAATGCCTTATATCCAAGAGATGCTTGATAAACATTTTTTTTAATTAAATTGAGGTCCTTCAAGAAAAAAATCTATTTTTTGCAAGGTGGTGCCCTTTTCTGAGTGGGACAACTTTACTGTTTAAAATAGGGCACAGTCAAAATAAGTAATAAGGGCAGTTGTGTAAGACTGAAAAAGCAGCCTCTCAAAGGAAAAATATGAACTTAGAACAAAGTCGGCTGAAGTGTCCTGTTTCCAGAGGTGTGCTGGAACCAGCTCAAAGCAGCTCAGAGAGTCAATTGTTAAATTTTCAATGTGAGATTTATAGCTCAGAAATTGGCAAATACTAAAAAGAAGCACTTGATTTATTGTTTTGTTGATTGTTTAAACTAAGAAAAGTGATAGAGACAATGTTACTAATGTAGATAAAACTCAAAACTGTGTCATGCATACATTTTCCCCCAGAAATCCTTATTAAATATTTGCCAGCATACTCCTGCCTATTTCCCAGCATCAAATTTACATATGACTAAAATGGATACTTTGAGGTTGAAACCTGGAAAATCTTGACATCTAGAACTATTTGGTAACTATAGGATGCTGAGTATTGCCTATTTGTTGCTTGACCAGAAGAAAATGGATTTTCATTCCTTACTATAAGTACGAGGAAGGTCACTTCATATAAGAGAAACTGCTTTAGAATAATAGCGTTGGTCAAGACTAGACTGTCAAATGGTCCTGAAAATTATCATCAGAGCTGGATTCAATCATTCATTTAATCAATAAACATTTATTAAGTGCCTACTACGTACTAGACACTGTGCTAAGTGCTGGGGATGCAAAAAGAAATAAAACATAGTTCCTACCCTCAGGGAGTTTACAATCTAAATGGATTCATGAAGTAACCTGGATTTTGGTCCCACCACCAGACCTCAAAGTCTGCATTGCCACTTGCTACTTGAAGGAGTCGATTGGAGGGAAAATAAATACTCTCCTACATGGAAGAGCTGACTAAAGGAAAAAGCCATGATGCTTAGTCACTGTTTGGAGCGAAAACCTTGGTATATGGAGTAGATAAGAGGAGGAGAAATGTTCTACCCTTACTCTCCCGCTAAAATCTACTACCTGAGAGTAGTCAGAGCCCAGCCAAGGCAACAGACTTGAAAAGTCTTTGTTGACCCAAGGCTTAGGGTTATTGTTTTGCTGAAAGAGATATTCATTGATTCAGAAACCTAGAAGATGAGTAGCCAGCAGAGAAACAACCCTCCCTATCAGCAAACCGTAGTGCAGACTGTGCCTGAAGAAGAAACGGGTCATCACACAAGAAGTTCAATGTTTCTAGTTGCCCCAAGCTTACTGAAATTAAAGGATTGTGTAGAAGAGAAAGGAGATTTATTCTAGTTCTCCCTCCCCATTCTACCCCTGAACATGTGTTCCCTGCTCATGTGGCTGCCTGTTATGGTTCTGTAAGTTTGTTGCCTACTCGCTCCCTCGCAAATTGTGTGTATTTGTACCAGTGTATGTCTTTTCTCTTTGTGTTTATAGGTGGAGTGTAGTAATTATTATTACTTTGCCTTCTGTTTAGTAAATGTTTCTGATTAAGAGTTAGTAGTGGTGGCACAGTGGATAGAGCATTGGTCCTGGAGTCAGGAGGACCTGAGATCAAATCTTGCCTCAGACATATAACACTTAATAGCTATGTGACTCTGCGCAGGTCATTTAACCCCAATTGCCTCGCCAAAAAAAAAAAAAAAAGTTAATGATGTCATCTTGGTTGAATGGGAAGCATAATGGTAAGATCTCAGGAGCTAGAGTTTTGAGTAGTAGGAGAATATTCCCTCCCACCAGTATTACCCCTAGCATATTGAAAATGACTATTCTATACAAGCAGTTAGGTGGTGCAGTGGATAGAGTACCAGGCCTAAAGTCAGGAAGACTCAACTTCCTTGAGTGCAGATCCAGCCTTAGACACTTACTAGTAGTGTGACCCTGGGCAAATCACTTAACCCTGTTTGCCTCAGTTTCCTCCTTGACAAAGTGAGCTAGAGAAGCAATGGCAAAACACTCCAGTATCTTTGCCAAGAAAACCCCAAATGAGGTCATGAAGAGTTGTACATGACTGAACAAACATATTCTATATGGTCTATATAACTATAATTCAATTCAACAAATATTTCTTAAACACCTATTTTGTGCAGAACACCATCTAGCCACTGAGAGAAATCACACCAAAGACAATGCAGCCATGGTCCCTGCCTTCAGAGTTCCTAATATAGTATCTAACTATCATCTCATTCAACTGCTGTGACCAGTTGCAGCAATATGGCTGCCCATGTCTAGGAACCCACTCTACCCCCCATCAAGAAAAAAAGGGTAGGGAGGTTAGCTTTCTTGCTTATGCCACTATGATATAGCAATATTTCGGTTTATATTTTCTACTCTTAAAAAAAAAAACCTCCAACAGCTTGAGAATAATACCAACTGAAAAGCTTCTTTTAAACTTTAAAGGGGTTTTTTTAACCTGGAGTCTGTGAACTTGACTTTTAACATATTTTTATAACTGTATTTAAATATAATTACTTTGTAATCTTATGTATTTTATTTTGTGCATTTAAATGAGGTGCATATAGACTTCCTCAGACAGGTGGGGGTGAGGGAGCAGGGGGAGGGGTGTCCATGACACAAAAAGGGTTAATAACCCTGTTTTAGGAGCAGCTAGATGGCCCAGTGGATAGAGCACCAGCCCTGGAGTCAGGAGGACCTGAGTTCAAATACGGCCTCAGACAAATAACACTGACTAGCCGTGTGCTTCTGGGCAAAGTCACTTAACCCCAATTGCCTCACCGAAAAAAGAGAAAAAAAAGAACCCCTGCTTTAAAGAAACCTAGAAGTTTACAAATTGATCCCTATGGCTGAGGGCTGGTAGGGAGACCTGATCATCAGCAAAATAACTACAATACAAATCAATAAATATTAAGCACTTATTTGTGCAGAATACTGTCTAGTCACTGAGAGAAATGACAAAAAAAAAATTTAGCCATGATCCCTGATTTCACAGAGTTCCTAATCTAGTACCAAACCATAATCTCATTTATCTTCTCTGGCCAGCCTTGGTTAAAGTGATGTCTTGCTATAATGGTTTAAATAAGGGAATAAGCTCTTGACTTCAGGAAAATTCACTCTTAGATAGTATTGGGTTGGAGGAGTTTCTGCTAACCCTCTTCCCTTGTTATTAAAATTGTTTCTGGCCAGTTCTTCCCAAAAGGCCCCCCTAGGGACAATGTTACTTCCCCCCAGGTGCACAATGGCACAGAACCAATTTCCCAGAAAGCCTGCCACTGTAAGGCAGAGCTCCTTTGGAATGGTGTCACCTTGGCCATGAATCCACAGTTTCTGCAATGCAACATCTATCCAAGAAACACTTTCCAGGACCAATATTGCCAAGAATAATACAGACAAACATGTTGGCATTCACAAAGTTTGAAGGTAGCCCAGAAACTGAAATTCCCAGCCCACTCACAGGCAGGGGAAAAATCACACTCCCACTTCTTGTGTCTTGATTTACCTGCCATCCTCCAGGGAGGTTCAGCCATCCCAATGGCTTGTGAGATGAAAGAGATTATCTGCAGGGACAAATGACTTCTTGAAAAATACTTCTTGTGTTCATAAGTCTGTGACCTGGGCCAAAGGCTAACTTTACTCAAGATAACACCTCTCTATGTATTGAACCAGATCTTTACTGTACATTTCTTCATGCTCTCAGATCCAGTTAAACTGGCCTTCTTGGATTTCCTCACGTATGAGACTCCATTTCCCATCTCTGCGTCTTTGCATAGGCTCAGCTCAAACGTTACTTTCTAGATGAGGCCATTCTTGACCACCCTCCCAGGGACTTGTGCCTCTCTCAAATTTATCTTACATTTTTTGATATGTATTTTGTATAAACTTCTATGTGTATATGCCATCTCTGGTGTAAATGTAATCTCCTGGGAAGCAAGGACTGTTTCATTTTTCTCTTTGTATCTCTAGCACCTAGTACAGAGCCTGATGCATAATGGTTATTGGTTGATTGATTGATCCACTTTCTCAGACTGATAAGCTGCTTTCCAATGTAAGTTAAGTACTTAAAGGCAGGGCACCCAACAAGTTGATTGTAAACAGATAATCATAGACTATCCCCTCAACTCCCCTGCACCCACTTGGTTGGTCATGAGCATTGAAATGCTAAAGCAGGAGTGGGAATCCTGCAGCCTCAAGGTCACATGTGGCCCTCTAGGTCCTCAAGTGTAGCCCTTTGACTGAATCAAACTAAGGTTTCAGTCAAATCAAACTAAGTTTTCAGTCAAAGAGCTGCACTTGAGGACCTAGAAGGTCACATGTGTCCTCAAGACTGCAGATTCCCCACCCCTGTTAAGGAAACAGAGTGAGACTAAAGACTACCTCTCTTCCCTGCAATTTAATATAATTTAAAATGCCCATAGTTTATAAGAAGGAAATGTGGGACCTGTGGCTGCCAGGACTTCGAATGTCTTCTGGCTAGAGCAAAGGGATGTGCACAGACTGCTGGCATGCTACCTTCTCTGCATCACTTGAACATTTTTATTAGCGTGAGGGAGTTGTTGAACAAGCTCTGAGGTGGATGTTCATTTGCTGCGGCTATTATAGAGAAGATTTTCACATAGGCATGGGTTAGACTACGTGGTCACTGAAATCCTTTCGGTTGAGAGTCTGAGAAATCCTAGGTACAGGCTCAGCTCCTTCTCTGCTGCTTACTGGCAAAATATATCGGTTAGCATCACATGGAAACACTCATATAAAACACACTTCCACATCATAAGTGCTTCCACCGCTATCCCCTAACCCACATACAGTTTTCATTATAATCTCATACTCTATGTTAACCACAGTTTCAAGTGAGAAACAGAGTAGTTCCCCACCATTAAACAGAAAGAAGCTAGGGAATCCTGCTTTAAAGCAGCTGTTAAATATTATTGGGCAGCTAGGTATCACAGTGGATAGAGTGCCGGGCACTGTAAAGACTCCTTTATGAGTTCAAATCCAGCCTCAGACATTTACTAGCTGTGTGACCCTGGGCAAGTCACTTAACCCTGTTTACTTAGTTTCCTTATCTGTAAAATGAGCTGGAGAAGGAAATGGCAAACCATTCCAGTATCCTTGTCAAGAAAATCCCAAATAGGGTCACAAAGAGTCAGATACAATTGAAAAATGACTCAACAATATTAAATATCATGTTATTATTATGCCTTTTAATTCATAATTGTTTCTTCAATAATGAACGTTTGAGAATGGAAGCAGTAGCTTGGTAAATAGACTGAAGAGTGCATACAAGTGGCCATACTTTACCTGCCCCATCAATCTAGACCACTGTAATCTAAAGGTCTAGGCAGAGTTTCACAGAACAAATTTTCAGGCACTTGATAATAGGCCCTGAGTGACAAAAGAAGGCAAAGGAGATTCTGACTCCTGTAACACACTGAGTCACAAGGCCATCAACAGAGGCCGAGTAAAATTAAGAGAGATGGGCAAGGGAGAAATACCTAAACATCTTCTAAATGAGATTTGAAAAAGCAATGGAGGAGCAATGAGGTGTAAAGATAAGACCAAGACAAACTTTCAGATTTTCAGATAAACAAGCAGACATCATTCACCTCCAACGAGCTACGTGGTGTAAGGAGACCATCAGACACTACAAAGAGCAATGTTCACACCTCATATGTTAATTATGGGAGGTAGCCAATTCCTTGGCCTGAATGCAGTTAGTTAGATTTCTAGTTTTCCATCTCATTGCTCTGAAGAATCATTTATGTTGGCTCAAGTCACCAGAGACTAATGGATATTCCCCACTCCATAAACCAGCGGCCTCATTCTTATGTTTCTATGGGGAAAATGGGGAGGGGAGCACTTACGTAAGGTTTCCTACACAACTGAATTTATCATTCGCCACCTACAATGTTAGTGATACCCTCCCACATAGAACACGTGCAAATCTATATATTTCTAAAGGGCTGATCACCTAAGGCAATGTGTTAGCTAGGGCCAGTACTGAGAACAAAGCAGCACAAGGTAGAAAGAAAATGAGTGTTTTCCTTGAAACCCCATACTGCCTTGGGCCTAACCCTATAGGAGGAAATAGGATGTGAACATCTTTGAAATACAGAATCTCAGGGTTAGAAGAGATATGAAAAAAGCTATCTACTCCGTCTCCACTATCTGCTACAAGAAACACCTTGTGATGTAACCCTGAGAGTAACTATGCAGCCTCTTGTGTATCGATCCTCAATGACAAGGAACACACTACCATAAGAGGTATTTCATTCCATTTTTGTATAGCTAGAACTGTTGGGAAATTTTTCTCCATATTGATCAGAAATTTGCCTTCCTATAACCTCTACCATTGATCCTGAGGACTGAACCATAATAAATCTTATCTGTCTTCCACAAAGCAGAAGCAACATGGTACAATGGAAAGGTTATTGTAGTTGCATTGAGATGACTTGGGTTCATATCCTGGCTATGCCACTTACTTGTATGATCTCGGGAAAGTCAATGAACCTCTCTAGATCTTGATTTTCTCATCTGTCAAATGGGTGACCTTCCAGCTCTAAATCTATGATCCTATGGCCTATGATCTCATGAACACAAATATATTAAGCACCTAATATGTGCACAGCACTGCGCTAAGAAATGAAAACACAAATATAAAACTCTTCCTGAGTTCAAGAAGCTTATATTTTGACAGGCATCATGTCCCTTTAAATTTTCTCTTCTCCAACTAAACAGGCATAACTTCTTCAATCATTTCTCACATGACAGTTTTCAGACCCTTTAGTACTTCATTCACCCCATTCTGGATACCATCTAATTTATCAATATCAAGGCATAATGGACAGATCACTGGGAACTATCCAGAGAACTGAATGCTAGCCCTAAAGCTGCCATTAACTTGCTTTATAACTTTAGGTAAACCAAAATGCCTTTGAGCCTCAGTTTCTTCATTTGCAAAGTGAGGTTATTGAAGTAGCATCATAGTATACAGGATTTAGAGCTGGAAGTTACCTTGAAAAACATCTAATCAGACCCCCTCATTTTACAAATGAAGAAACAGGATCAGAAAAGTGACTTGCTCAAAGTCATATAGCAGTAAAGTAATAAGGTAAATAGCAGAGATGATATTCAATTAGATGAATTTTGAGGTCTCTTCTGGTTTTAATAATTTAAGATCAAATGAGTTTCTAAAATTCTCTCACAATATATTCCTCAGCATTGGACTCACTACTCCAGCCCTATGGCATGCCACTAGGTACTTCACACAAGCATGCAATGAGTTACATACCCACCTAATTATTCAATAATCCAATCTACATTATATACATATTGTCCACAAGGGTTGCTTACATTCTACTAGGGCAAAAGTTCTTAACCTGGGACTAAAGTAGCACAAAGGGGTCTGTGGATAGATTTTGGGGTGGAGGGGAAGGTGGTCTGTGACTTTGGATGGGAAAAAAATTGTATCTTTATTTCCACTAACCTCTAATTAAAATTCAGTATTTTCTTTAATTATGATTTTTTTAAAAAATAAACACATATACTGAAAAAGGGCCTATAGGCTTTACCAGACTAGGAATGGGAGAGGGGAAGCAAGCATTTATTAAGCACCTACTATTTGTGTTTAGCCCAGTACTGGGCTAAACACAAATCTTATCTCACTTGATGCTTGCAACAACCCTGGGAGATAGGTGTTATTGTTATCCCCATTTTACAACTGAAGAATCTGAAGCAGACAGAAGCTAAATGAGTTGGATTTGAACTCAGATCTTCTTGATTCTGGGCCTGGGGTTCCATTCACTGTGACTCATACACAAAAAAGATTAAGAATCCCTGGACGAAGGAAATGTGTCATATTCACAGATAAGTAAATTCATAATACGAACCCCTAAAAATGGACAATGATTGGGGCAAGGCATTAACAACTGAGAGAATCAGGAAAAGATTCCTGGAGGAGGTGGAGCTTGAGATGAGGAGAGAAGCAAAGGCTTCCATGAGGTAAAGGGAAGAAACAGCATGCCAGGCATAAGAGGCAGACTGTGCAAAGTCATGCAAGTAGGAGATGGAATTTTAAGCATTGAAGAAAGAAAAAGAAAGCACAGAGAGAGGAGTGTAATGACACTAAGATGTCTTCATAGGAAGCTCTCCAAGGAGCTTTCAATTTAAAAGAACATGTTCAAAAGATTCAAGCAGCCTTGGCAATTGTTTTATTCTTTTTCCCTTTCTCTTCCTTTATATCCCTTATCTTCCCCATCCTACCTCCTCAGAATTTTTCACTATTTGTATGCTTTCTTAGATGATTTCATCTACTTTTTCCAAATAAACCAGAGCATAGAGAAATATTCCTCAAAAGATTCCATTTTCTTTTCAAGCAAGGAGACTAGTTTGGATGTAAGGGTTGTAAGTTTATGTTCAGTCATGCTCAACTCTGTGACCCCATTTGGGATTTTCTTGACAAGGATACTGGAGTGTTTTGCCATTTCCTTCTCTAGCTCATTTTAGAGATGAGGAAACTGAAGCAAAAAGGGTTAAAAGTGACCTGCTCAGGGTCACACAGCTAGTAAGTGCCTGAGGCCAGATTCAAACTCAGATCTTTCTGACTCCAAGTCCAGTGCTCTATCCACTGAGCCACCTAGCTGCTGCATCACAGTGTTTTGAGAAAGTTCAGGTGAGAAAATATCTGTAAAGCCCTTTGCAAATTTTGAAGTGCTCTGTAAGTGGCAGTTAATAAGAGTTCTCAAAGGAGCTGAAAATGATTAACAGCATAGGAAATAATATTCCAAATCACTAATAATGAGAGAAACTCAAAGCAAAAAAAAAAAAAAAAACTCTGAAGTTTCGTCTTATATCTAACCAATATGCAAAGATGACAAAAAATAGGAATGGTCAATATTGTGAAAACAGGCACACCAATACATTTGTTGGTGGAACTGTGAATTGATCAAACCACTCTGGAAATCAATTTGGAATTTTGTCTAGAAAGTGACTAAAATATCCACATTCTTTGACCCAGAGATTCCGCTGCTAGTTATATACCTTAAGGATGTTCAATAAACACTGAAATAAGGGAACTTATGCACCAAAATATTGATGGCAACTCTTTTATGGTAAAGAACTAGGAACAAAGTAGATGCCCATCATTTGGGGAATGACTAAACAAGTGCTGGTATATGAAAGTAATTGAATACTACTGCAATAAAAAAATTTATTTGTATAATTTGGAGAAATATGAGAATACCTATTCAGCCTGATAGAGTGATATAAACAAAACCAGGAAAACAGTACGTACAATGACTATAATAAGGTATATGGGGAAAAAAGAAAAATTTAATAATATGTAATTAAAGTAACCAAGGCTGTTTTGGGCAAAGAGTTAAGAAAATGTACCTTCGTCTAACCTTTGCAGAGATCAGAGTCTATGAATGTGGACATTGTATACACTGTTAAACAAAATTAATACGTTGATATAGTTTCACTGATCTGTCTATTTTTCTTTTCTTTTTTAAATCTCTGTTACTAGAGATGGCTCACTGGGTAAGAGAGGAGGGATATCTGTGGAAATAAAAATGATATAAAAACAAAAGATACCAATAAAATAAGATTTTTTAAAAGCCAGTTATTCCTATTAGTCCGTATTTCTCTGCCTTTTAGGAAAAAATAAAAAAGTGAAATGGTGATCTTGACATTGGAGGTAGTAGATACAAAGCTGCAGTATTTCATTTTCAAATGCCACACCATTTTATATTTTTCCTTTTGAAAAAAATCTGGCTTCCAGCACTATGCCTTTGCACATTGTAGTTGCTTAATGTTTGTTAAATTGAATTGAATGAAGAGGGTCTTTCCAGTAATTTCAAAATACAGAGGTCTTCTAGTATGTAATATGCTAAAAGTTCATGCATTTCTGTCTTTGCAGTCCCAGTACATAGTAGGTACTTAATAAATGCTTGTTGATTGGTTAAGTAAAGGAAGCAGAAAAAGGAGAAAAAACATGCAAAATGATTACAATAACATCAATAAAAAAAGCACTAAAATCAGGCTTAAGTCTGAGTAATTATAGTGACCAATGTAGGCCCCAGAGAACCTTCAGCCTTTTGATAGAGAGGAAGGGAAATACAGATACAGAATGTGGCATATATTGTCAGACAAGGTCACTATGTTGGCTGTGGCTTTGCTTCATTGTTTTTCTTTGTTTTAAGGGAAGAGTCTATCTGAAAATGAATAGAAAAGAAAAAAGAGGCAACAGTGAAACTTATTTTTGAATACAGTAAGAGTAGATGCTAATTTAAAGTGTCATCCCACAAAAAATACTTGGGGGTAGGGGGCACACCTAGGTGGCAGAGTGGATAGAGCACCGGCCCTGAAGTTAGAAGGACCTGAGTTCAAATCTGGCCTCAGACCAAACACTTACTAGCTGTGTAACCCGGGTAAGTCATTTAACCCCAATTGCCTAAAAAAAAATAAATACTTGGAATTCTCAATTTCCTAGGAAATTATGGTAATAAATTATTGATGATGTTCTGACCAAGATTACGAGCAAGAAGGCAAAAAATCCTGGATGCTATCTTGAGTAGACTAATACAACCATTTTCCAAATAAATTTGGATGCTATTTTGCTTTCTTCTCAGTTTTTTTATAATATTTAAGTAATATGTAACCCTTATGCTCTTTCACCAATAAAACACGAATGTACAAAGATTATAGAACTGACTTACATTCTATTAAGTCTTTCTTTTTTGTTATTGTTTTTGTTTTTCTCTATATGCCTTATTATAATCATTATATGTACTGTTTTCCTGGTTTTGCTTGTATCACTCTATCAGGTCATATGAGTGTTCTCATTTTTCTCTGAATTATACATATTTCATTGCAGTGATATTCTATTACATTCATGTACCACCACTTGCTTAGCCATTCCCCAAAAGATGGGAGATGCACTATCAGTTGTCTTTCTGGTAGTGACAATAAATTTGTACTGATCTATTCTTTCTCACTAAGACTCTCCCATGAACGACAGTGCACATTTAGATCTAGTTGGCTAGTGAAGGGTGTAATCTGCAGCCATGGGAAAGAGTAAAGCCAATTGGCACACACAGGCTCTAACCCATGACCCCTTGGCCTCAGCAAAATGCTTTGCCCAAATGTACTAACCAACCCTATTTAAATAAAAAGATAGAAAGACAGAAACATATAGGTCCCATAGGCCTCTTTTGAATGAGGTCTTAAATGTGGCATCATTGACATCAGAATTACTAACTTTGGTAAGTGTGGCTTCATTTTAAAATAGGTCACATTCGTTGGTTTTTTGTGAGCCTGCTGAGTTCAGGGAATCCAAGGTCTAAACTGGCTTGAGATTTGCTCTGTAACTCAGAATCAGGAGGTCAGTCTAGGTGAATGGATTTATCAATATAGCTGAAGCTCCAATTTAAGTAACCCCATTTTACTTCATCACATTGCTCCCACTGTAATTACTGCTTAAGAAATAGCAGGTTAATCTCTTAAGTGAGAGCATTTAACTCATCTGTCACAGGGCAATCCAGAGCACTCTCATGAAACGATGATGGCTGGGGACTATCTCTACCATGCCAGCGTCCAAAACGGAGCCAGACCTGCCTAGGATGACTACTGGAATACACAGATAGCCATTAATCCAGTTCCCAGAGAAAACTATATCTTCTGTTTTTGGTGGTGGTTGGAAGTGACAGATGGCATGTAATATTTTTTTAAATAAAATGCTTTGTTACCAAGACACTTCAGGGTAGTCATAATTAAAGAAAATAACAATAAGCCTCATGTTGTTTTTCTTCCTTAATACAATACTCTAGCCTCACTTCCTTCCCACTGCTCTAACTCTCAAAGAAGGCAACCATGTGAAAATTAGTGCTTCTTCAAGACAATTTGTTAAAGAATAGTGGAAAGCAACCCAAAAAACTTCCATCCACCCTCATTGCCTACAAAATCTCCCTTCATTTCTTCTAGTCCAGGAGTGGTCTCTGCCTAATATGGGACTTCATCACATTTACACACTTTCATCCTTTAGCTGGCATGACATTTTTATGCGTGTATGTATCTCATTCACCCTCTATTAGATAGTAAGCACCTTGAGAGCAGGTATTGCTTTTGTCTTTATGTCACTCTCATCACCTAGGTGCTCAATAAATGTTGAATTCAATTGAATTTGGGAAAACATCAGAAGCCACACTTTTGAGGAAATTAGAATTCAGCCAAGGAGGAACAAAAGTAGTCTCTTTTTTCTTTCTTGGTATGAAAGGCATGAAGAAGGTATCTTTCAGATTTGATAGAACTATGAGAATCTGAAAGAAAAAGACCACCTGTAAGCTCTAAGTCTATGATTCTATAATCTTGTGAAATCTAGGTAAACTTTTAAAAAAGCAAAAGTACAAATGAGAAAGAAGTGATAATCAATACAGCATGACAAAATCAGCAGCTAAAGGGTGCCATGAAAATGGACATTTTTCATAGCACTTGCCTCATCTTCTTTATATCCCCATCCAGGCTGTTCTAGAACCCATCTAGGAGAGCTCGATGCCTCAGTGGTACTCTCACTTCTTTCCTTTCTTCTTCAGCCCAGCTGCTTGATTTCTCAGAGGGTTTGAATGACATTAGAGTCAACCACTGTATTCCTTCCAATGAGACAGAACCATCAGACTATACCACACGCGTTGCCATTACCTAAGACCCTTCAGGCCTTACCACTTGCCCCTACTACCTGTAGTCCCCCCAAAATTGTCATATGACCTATTGGTGGACCCTCTAAAGGAGACTTGGGTCTTGCCATTTGCCCTATGACAGACCACAGTACTCTTACAACTTTAAGGACTTGGACCTTTCAGGATCTGCCCCATAGCGTAATATTCTTTTATGTGTTGCCTCCCCCAATTAGAGAGTTTTTCTCTCCTTGAAAGCAGAGACTACATTGTTTTTTTCTATTTGTATCTGCAGCATTTAGCACAGTGCTTGGTACATAGTAAGTATTTAATCAATGCTTTTTCATTCATTCCTACAGTAGTCACTTAATAAGTTCTTCTTAATTGATTTATGCATATCCACTCTGGTTCCTGGATTTCCCCATATGTTTATCTTCTTGATATACAAGCTACTTCTAGCTCATCACGTATCCTATTCCTTTTCCAAAAGGTAAACCCTTCCAAAGCTATAATCTAGTCATAAGTCTCATTCCACCAAGCTTTAGTGAAGATCTCTTGTTCATCTTGCTTGTTACTCATATTTTCTGCATTTGTGTAAAGATATCCAGGCCATTATTAACCTTTTGTTGAATTTTGTCTCCTGTGAATGTTTGGTTGTCTCCACTTTCATTGTCTTCCTAGCTTGATAAGTGTAGAAAGGCAATTTTATAGTGTTTTCTAGTTTTAAAAGTACTCTACGTACCTTACCTCAATACAATTCTTCAATAACCCTGAAATATCTACTATAGGTATTATTATAATACTCTTTTTGCAGTTGGGAAGACTGATGATTAAGTGATTTGTCCATAGTCACACTATTACAGTGCTGGTGTCAGAGGTGGGATTTGAATCCAGGGCTTCCTAATTCCAAGGGCAGTTCTCTATCATGCTAATTCTCCCTATGCCATTCTACGCTTGTCAGGGATGATGTAACTAAGAATCATGATCTGGGTAGGGGTCTAAGGGTGGAGAATTGCAGCCTCAAGGCCACATACGGCCCTCTAAGTCCCCAAGTGAGGCCCTTTGGCTGAATCCAAACTTCATAGAACAAATCTCCTCAATAAAAGGATTAGCTCTGCAAAACTTGGACTCAGTCAAAAGGCTGCACTCAAGGACCTAGAAGGCCACATGTGGCCTTGAGGCCACAGGTTCCCCACCCTCATTAGAGTAATAACCTTTAAGGTACCTTCCAGCTCTGGAATTCTATAATTATAGAATCATCACAAATACGTTGAAATGCAAGGGGCGGCTAGGTGGCACAGTGGATAGAGCACCAGCCCTAGAGTCAGGAGGATCTGAGTTCAAATCCAGCCTCAGACACTTGACACTTACTAGCTGTGTGACCCTGGGCAAGTCATTTAACCCCATTGCCTAGCCAAAAAACAAAAAAAAAAAAGAAATTCAGTTATATGTTACCCACCATCATCCTTTGGTCTCACCACTATCAGACAATAGAAAACACCAGGTACTTGAACTTTATTAGAACCTGTAAGTAAGTGATCTGGTAACTTTGGTATGTGAAAAAATCAGCTACACATAAATAATATAAATCAGAAAACAAAATACTTAAAAATTTGTAATAATATGTGTCTATTATATCAAAGTATACAAAATTAAACTATGACCATTACTCATTCTATTTTGATTTCTTCAAAGAAATCAGATATATAATCACTTCCTAGTCAGTAAGTTATGTCTGGTCACTAACTTCACGACAAATTACTTTTGTCTCTCCTGGGAAAGTTTGAGCGTCCTGAATGTCAGTTATGTTGTTAAAACGTAAAACGAGATTTTGTTTTCAAAATAGTTAATGTTATATTCACTTAATAAAGGTTGATTTTTCTTAATTAAAATCAATCTTCAGCCCCAGGTTGTCCTCATGCCATCTGAAATTCCTTCTGATTTCAAAATGCTCTTTCTCTCAGCATTATCTCAGGCATATCTCTCTTAGTGTTAACTGTGCTCTCTAACTCTAAAAAATGGTTCCTTAATTAGAGGTAAATTACCTGAAAGATAAGTGTACTACTGCCAAATTAAAATCAGCATATTCAGTTATCCTAAATCTGCCTAAAATGACATATATTTTCTCACAGGCCCACTCAGAACTTCCATCTCTTCCCTTTCCTCTCATATTATTTAAAATATTCCTCTGTGGTTTTTTATTTATTATTTATTTATTTTTAACGTTCTTTTTTTTTAAATTTGAGTTCCAGATTCTCTCCCTCCCTCCCACAACCTCTCACCCATTGAGAAGGCAAACAATATATCAATTATACCTATGAAATCATGCAGAACATATTTCCATATTAGCCACATTGCAAAAAAAAAAGGTAAAAAAAATAAAGTAAGAAAATTATACTTCAATTTGTGCTCAGAGTTTATCAATTCTCTCTCTGGAGGTGGATTCCATTTTTTCATCATGGGTCCTTTGGAATTATCTTGGGTCATTTTATTGATCAGAATAACCCAGTCTTTCACAATTGATCATCATTACAACATTGCTGTTACTAGGCACAATGATCTCCCAGTTCTTCTCACTTCACTTTGTGTCAGTTCATAAATGTCTTGCCATATTTTTTCTTCCTCTCATCATCTCCTATAGCACAATAGTACTCCATCACAATTATATGCCACATCTTGTTCATCCATTCCCTAATTGATGGGCATCCCCTCAATTTCCAATTCTTTGCCACCACAAAAAGAGCTGCTAGAAATATTTTTATACAGTGGTATTGCTGGATCAAAGGATATGCACAGTTTTATAGCTCTTTTGGCATAGGTTGTTCTCCAGAATAGTTTGACCAGTTCACTATTCTACCAACAACTATTTTCTCTCATCCCCTCCACCATTTTTCATTTGTGATAGGTATGGGGTGGTACCTAAGAGTTGTTTTACTTTAACTTTCTCTAATCAATAGCGACTTAGGGCATTTTTTTCATGTAACTATAGATAGCTTTGATTTCTTCTTCTGAAAATTGTCCATTCATATATTTGACCTTTCATCAATTTGACCGTTAATCAATTTGCCAATATTTTTATAAATTTGATTCTATTCTATATATATTTGAGAAATGAGGCCTTTATCAGAGAAACTTGCTGTAAAATTGTTTGATATTACTACACTGTCAGGCCAGCTAGGTGGCACAGTGAATAGAGCACTGGCCCTGAAGTCAGGAGGACCTGTGTTCAAATCCGGCCTCAAACACAGCACAGGCTGTGTGGCCCTGGGTAAATCACTAAACCCCAACCACATCGCAAAAAAAAAAAAAAAATCATAGCCTATGGTACCTTTTAGCAAAATGTAGTTTCCTTGATTGTCTCATTTAATTAGGCCTATTTTTCTTTTGCTTTTGCTTTGTCTGAGATCATGATTGCTACCCCTGCCTTTTTTACTTCAGCTGAAGCATGATAGATTCTGTTCTAGCCCTTTATTTTAACTCTGTGTGCGTGTCTTTCTCTTTTAAATGTGTCTCTTGTACACAACATATTGTTGGATTCTGGTTCCCAATCCATTCTGTGATTAGCTTCTGTTTTATGGGTTTGCTCATCCCATTCACATTCAGTTATGATGACTAACTGTATTTCCCTCCATCCTATTTTTTTCTGCTAATCCTTCTCTCTCTCTCTCTCTCTCTCTCTCTCGTTATCCTGTCCCTCCTCAAAAGTCTTTTTAGTTTCTGACAGCTTCCTCCCTTAATCCACCCTCTCTTTTGTCATCTCCTCCCCCCATATCTGTCATCCCTTTCCCCTCTTATTCCCTTAATGGGCAAAATAGATTTATATATCCAACTGGGTGTGTGTATGTATATGTAAATATATATATATATACACATATATGTATGTATGTATGTGTAGATATATATGTGTGTATTCCTCCCTCTGAACCAATTCCCATCAGAGAGAGGTTCAAACATTGCCTGCCATACTCCCATTTTCCAATCCACGATAAAAGCTCTTTCTTGCATGCTTCTTTTATGTGAAAAAATTTTTAACATTCTACCTCTCCCGTCCCCCTTCTTCCAGTGCATACCTCTCTCTCTCCTTTATATTTTTTTTTTGGAGAGTGTTCCAACATAATCTACTCTCACCCTCTGTCTGTACAGACTCCTTCTAACTGTCCTAATAATGATAATATTCTTGGGAGTTACATGCATCATCTTCCCATGCAGGAATATAAACAGTTTAATTTTATAAGTCCCTTATGATTACTCTTTCGTGTTAACCCTTTCATACTTCTCTTGACTCTTCTGTTTGAATGTCAAATTTTCTATTCAGCTCTGGTCTTTTCATCATGAATGCTTGGAAGTCCTCTATTTCATTAAATATACATTTTTCCCCTGAAGAATTATACTCAGTTTTGCTGACTAGGTAATAGATTATTCTTGTTTGTAATACTAGCTCCTTTGCCTTCGAGAATAACATGTGCTCCTTTAATGTGGAAGCTCATAAATTTTGTGTGATGCTGAGTGTGGCTTCCTGATATTTTAATTGTTTCTTTATGGTTGCTTGAAGTATTTTCTCCCTGACCTGGGAGCTCTGGAATTTGTCCATATAGACAATTTTTACTTTATGTAAATTTGCCTTCTGTAAATTCGATTTTATGTAAAGAATTCTGAACAAAATTAGCATTCAAAAAAAAATCACCTATGCTAATTTTACTGAACAGTTTTGTGCTCTCTCTTTCTCTACTCCTGTCCCTTGGCTTAGCAATCCGTGGCCTCCCACTCCCTAAAAAAAAAACAAAAAAAAATCCTTTAAGTGAAAGCAGAACTGCCACAGCCACTACCACCAGACTGGGGGCTCAGCTTGAGATCACTAATGCCAAGAGATGAACCTTTTCCCTGCTCTATCACCATCATGTGTCTGTCTTCCCTCCATCCATGCTCAGATACTGCATGTCTGTCCCCAGTCCCCATGTGTCACCTATCCTTCTCTGTCTATGTCCATGTTGGGCCTCCACATATCTGTCCCCTGCATGTTCTTCCTCTCAGTTCTGGCCAGGTCCCAACATGGCTGGCCCCAAGCCCCATGTGTTCCTCCTCCTGCTCTCACTTCTCCATCCCCAGCCCCCACATATTTTTGAACCATGTACAAGCCTCTTCCCTCCACAGACACACAGTCCCTTTCCTCCCTACTTTCCTTCTTCACGTCCATGGACAAATTCACATTATGTAAAAATTGCTTTAGGTAGAGATCTTTAGATAGAGATTTATATAAAGTGAAAACTGTCTGTAATATTCCTGGGAGTTTTCATTTTAGGATTTCCTTCAGGAGGTGATCAGTAGATTCTTTCCATTTCTATTCTACCCTCTGGATCTAAGATATTGGGGCAGTTTTCCTTTATAATTTCTTGAAATATGATGTTTAGGCTCTTTTTTTTTAAAAAATGGCTTTCAGGTAGTCCAATATTTCTTAAATTCTCTCTCCTCATTCTATTTTCCATGTCATTTGTTTTTCCAATGAGATATTTCACTTTTTTCTATTTTTTTCATTCTTTTGACTGAGTTTTATTGTTTCTTGACGTCTCATAGAGTCATTAGCTTTCACTTGCCCAATTCTAATTTCTAAGGAATTGTATTCTTCAGTGAGCTTTTGAACTTCTTTTTCCATTTGGCCAATTCTGTTTTTAAAGGAGTTCTTTTCTTGTGCCTCTTTTACCATTTTTGTGCTTCTTTTACCATAGGCCAATTTTTTTAAGGTATTTTCTTCAGTATTTTTTGTGCTTCTTTAACCAAGCTGTTGATTCTCTTCTTGTCATTTTTTCTTTGCAGCACTCTCATTTCTTTTCTCAGTTTTTCCTCCACCACTCTTATCTCTTTTTTTAACTCTTCCAGGAATTCTTGCTGGTCTTGAGCCCAATTAGCATTTTTCTTTGCAGCTTTGCTTATAGTTATTTTCACATTGTTGTCTTCTAGATTTATGTTTTGGTCTTCCCTGTCACAGTAGTAGCTTTTTTTGGTCAAGTTGTTTTGTGTTGTTGTTTGCCCATTTTCCCAGACTATTTCTTCACTTTGAACTTTACATTAAAGTTGAGCTCTGCTCACCTTGGGGTGGTGAGGCACTTTCCAAGCTTCAGGCTTTTTGTGCTGCTATTTTCAAAGCTAGTTGTGGGGGTCTGCAAGTTTTCAATGTTTTCAAGTTGGTGTTGTCCTGGGAGAGATGTGGTCACTGCTCTCTTGGTCTGTGCTCTTGTCTTTACCCAGGAAGGGCCCCTCCTTCCCCTGAAGCCACAAGTGCTAGTGGTCCTCTTGGTCCTGGAAGCTATGAGCAGGGCCCCAGCTCCTTTGTGACAAATCACAATCATTCCTCTCTGCCCTGGAACTATGACCCAGAATTACTTATGGATGCTACAGTTGCCAATCAGCACCAGTGACACCCAGTGCCAGCAAAGGGTCCACTGCGTTCTCTTTCTGAACTAGTTGTCTGACCCCATTACCATCTCTAGGCAAGAGCTCCCAAAGCCACTGCTGCTGCTTCTGCTACTACAGCCCCTTCCAAGGCCCATTGCTGGTACTCCTGTCACACTCTGGGCCTGCAGACACCCAGTGTTACAGACCTCTCCTGGAGTCCAATGTCTCCCTCTGATTTTTTGTTGGTTCTGCCACTTCAAAATTTGATTTGAAGCATTACTTTAAATATGCTTGGAGGGGAATGTTGGGAAAGGCTGGGTCCCAGTCTGTATTCTGCCATCTTGGCTCCTATTCTTCTATATCTTCCCAGAAGGAGAAAACTTATAAACTGACTATATGCATTTTCTACTCTTTACCTATATGTCAGAAAGCACAAAAATAAATATGTAAAAATGAACTGATTACTTTAACTATCCCCAATAAAAGTCACACCAAAAAAATGAGGACATCTCCTCAGTTATGTACTTCTTCATGCTTTTGTCATTTAGCATTTTATGTGTTTTTACGTGTATTTGTTTTGTCTTCCTCTTAGAATCATAAACTATTTACAAGCTAGACCTATGTCGTCTTCAAATAATGCTTTGCATGTGGAAGGCATAACAAATGACATCACATCACGGAGTATAAGAAGACCCAGAGTCTTATAAATCTACCTGAATTTTTCTGTTTAAGAAACAGATGGGATTAGGTATAAGGAAAGGTCAGCTTCTACCCATTGTAGAAATTGATTCCAATTTGGGATTTTTTTTTAACTTAGAAGACAATAAAAACAGCTGCCATGTGAAGTGCTTTATAAACATTAAAGCACTATATAAATGTTACTATTATTATTATTTTAAATTCCCTAAAGAAAGGGAATTCTTACATATTTTATTTCATTCTATCTTCACAGAAACCCTATTAGATAGATTATTATCCCCAATTTACAGATAGGGAAACTGAGGCAGAAAAAGGTTAAGTGACTTATCCAGGGTCATCTAACTAATAAGTGCCTGGGGCAGGATATGAACAGAATTTGAGTCTTCCTGACTCCAAATCCAGTGCTCTATCTACTATACTACCTATCTACTTAGATAAGAGTTCAAAGGTTGAGTGCTCTAGGTAACTCTCTAAAATTGTAGGTTGTAAAGAAGGTGCTAATCTACACTGATGGAGGGAGTTTCCTTGTTTAGGAGTTCCCTTTATCAACAGAATCACAAATCCAATCTCTTTCTCTATCCCCCAAAGGGCCTTAGATTGTAGAGATGACAGGACCCTTATTCTAGGGCATCCTACATCATCCAGAATTGAACCATAATGTTATATTCCCGGGCTTGGCTTAACAAATTCTACTTTAAGTAACCCACCCAAGCCCCTGAAACTAGACTAGGACAGGGAGAAGATTAGGTATAGCTGAGATTCTTCCTTTCCCCTCTCACTCCCTTTGGAGCTCATATATAAATCAGGGAGGGCAATAGATGCCTCACTGGGACTTCACCTGCATTCCAATAGGGTCAAGTTGCATAAATGTACCCGAGGAGATGAGCAACAGCAACACTAGCAGTTTGAAGATTTTCATGGTAGGTTGTTACTATGGATCTGGCCTGGGCAATTTAACCTCCACAAGTGCAGATACCCATAGGGAACCGGTAGAGGTCAAAAGAAATACAAGCACTAGTTCTTCCAGATAACCCAACTGAGGACAGGAAGATTCTGAACCATCTTAGATTGGAAAAGAGGGGAGATAATTTTAAAATTAACTTTAAGGACTTTGAATCCAATGCCTATTGCCAGAGAGAAGGGGGTGATTCTAATCTAGAATATCATGCCTGCATGGAAAATTGTCAACTCTACAGACTGTTGTGAAGTCTTTCTTGTCAAAAGTGTAATTGTCACATAGCTAGCATGTGTCGTGGACAGGACTTGAACCCATGTTTCCTGGTTCCATAGCAGGATCTCAATCCACTAAGCTACACCACTTCTTTAAATTTATGATCTGATGATACTATGATCTATTCTTCCTAAATGTGAATATAACGCAACATAGCTGTGAGATGGCATCTCTGAGGAAATGTAGCCATGTTGTGGGAAAATAAAAACAGAAAAAGAGGTATGGATAAATCTAGTAATAACCTCAGTTCACAAAGTACTTTTTTCACCATAGACCTGTGAGGTAAGTCGTAAAAGTATTCTTTTTTTCCATTTTACATAAGAAGCTGAGGCTCAGAGAGGTGTATCACTTGCCCAAGGTTATCTAACTATTTAGTGGAATAGCTGAGACTCAAACTCAGGACTTCAGACTCCAAGTCCTCAATTCCCAGGGATCACAAACTCCTAAAATCATAAATTTGGCACTGTATGGAATCTAAAAGGCCATCCAATCCAACCTCCTCATTTTACATAAGAAGGAACTGAGGCCCAGAGATTAAATTACTTGCCTAAGGTCATATAACTAAATGACAAAACTGGGAATTGAATCAAAACCCAATGCTCTTTCCATTGTGTGTTGTCATTGTTCAGTCATTTCAGTCATGTCCAACTCTTCATGACCTCATTTGGGGTTTTCTTGGCAAAGATACTAAAGTAATTTGCCATTTCCTTCTTTAGTTCATTTTACAGATGAGGAAACTGAGGCAAACAGGGTTAAGTGACTTGCCCGGGGTCACACAGCTAGTAAGTGCCTAAGGCTGGATTTGAACTCAGGTCTACCTGACTCCAGGCCCTGCACACTATCCACTGTGTCACCACTATTGTGTGACACTTCTATATTAAGGAATATTTTCAGTCGCAGTCAGTTTGAAACGCTCATGGCCTCAGTCTCTTACAATACTTGAGGCTGAGAGAGTCTCCTTCATTGGGAATAATTCTCTAGACTACCTTTCCCAAGAGGCTACACAGCAAGGTAACATCACCTGTAGGAAGTAAGTTCTGCAGTGTGAGAGATTTTAAAAGCATTGCAAGAGTCTCAGTCAGTAAAAGGGACAATAATAACACCTTGCAAGCTTGTTTTGGGGATCAAATCAGATGATATTTGTAAGTTGCTTTGTACACTTTAAAATGCCTTATAAAAACTAGCTATTAGCATATTAGCAGTAGCAGTAATAAGAGAAGTAACAATGTAGAAACCAGCAACTTTTTGAGTAATCATCTATTCAAAACCATAGATCAAGTCCCCGTCAATATGTCTTGATGCCAAATCATACAAAATAATACACAAATTCAAAAGAAAAGGTTCTTAATTAAAATAGATTAATCAGATAAATAACAATGAACTGAATCAGGTAATAAATTTCCCTTGCACCCATAAGTAAATGACTGCTGTCTACAATGCCTCCAGAGAAGTATTAGTCAACTCCCCATATAATTCTTCTCTGACCCCATCGTGGTGGGATATTACCAATGTTAAAAATGAGCCAAGTTACTCTGCCTAATCAGCCTCCCTTTCAGTCTGGCATGATGGAGACATGGGTTGTAATGGAGATGAGAGCAAAAGAAAAGCCAGCTCATGGTGAGAAAAGTGGCATGGACTTGTCCATGGCACCAAAGTCTAGCATTCCTTCTCTAGCCTAACACTTCTTAAACTGTGGGTTGTGACCACATATGGGGTCACAAAAAAATTGGCAACAATAAAGGGTTTTTGAACATGCAATGACCAAAAATTAATTCAAAATCAAATGTGTAATGAACCTGAAGTGTTTCTGGCAACACTTGCTGTAGTGCATCACACAACTTCCCGGCAGCCTTGGTTCTGAACACAAAGCATATGCACTTTGCACTGCGCATGCCCCCAGGCCATGCAATGCCAAACAACGGGGTCATGAGCAGAAAAAGTTTAAGAAGCCCTGCTAGCCCTGCCATAATGAGGCTAAAGGGGAAGCTGATTAGGCACAGCAGCTAAGCCTTGACCCTGGTGTTTTAAGTTTGGTCTAAACTTCCCTCTATGCTAGAAACACAGAAGAATTAAGGAGGAGTAGGGGAAAGATTGACTAATACGACTTCAGTGGTAGAGAAGATGGCAACCATTTGTGTAAAAGTGTAGAAAATACTGACTACCTGATTTATTTCATTGTTATTAACCTCATTATTCTATTTTCATGAAATGCATCTTTGCTTTTGAATTTACGTGCATTTGGTATGATCTGTCTCAGAGATGTATTGGTGAGGACTCAAGCCATAGTTTTGAATAAATGGTGATTTAAACAGTACCTTGAACTTTGGTGTAACTAAGAAGGATGCTCCACAAGAAAAACAACACCACTACACTCCCCTAAATTATATAACATTACATCACATAGGAAGTTCTACAGAACAACATTTTTTTTAATATATAGCAACTAGGGCGAGTGGAGTCAAAGGTCAAATTGGCATCAGCAGGCCCAACCAGAAAGGACAAGCCCTACCCATAAATATGTCTCAGTTTTAAAAATATAAAGCCTATAGATTATCATAAAGAAAAATGGAATCATTGGCATTGGATCACACTGGCATCCCTGTCCACACTCACCAGATCTGCATAAGTATATCCGAGAACGGCTTCCAGACTTGCAATTACAGGAATTACTGGGTTATATACCATATTTCACTGCATAATCCCACCACCACATAATCTCCTCACCCTGTTTTTTCACTCCAAAAATTAGTTTATGCCTTTCATCGTATAATTGTAGCATGGCATAATTCTGTTCATCACACCATTTAAAAGGTAAACAGAGCAGCAATGTATTCACCAGAGGCATGTGGATATACATTTATCTCTTTTTCATTGTGAGCCTGGAGCCTAGAATTCTCAGCACAAGTGCATTGTCAGTATGTTTCTGAAAGCCAATCTGTGTGGTTTGTTTAGAGCACTACAATGTTAACAGTATTGTCACTCAACCCGACGAAGAGCCATAGGCACAAGGGGAGTGAGCGGGCAGGCGAAGCTGCCATGACTAAGTCACATGATACAGCAAGACTTGCATCTTTCCAATTTTAACATATATTCACTAGTATTTCATGCATCTTAATCTTGCACCAAAGACAGTTTAGTAATAAATAATTTTTAAGTAATACTGGCAGAATTTTTAAAGCTTCCCATAATGGTCGCGCCCCACTTTTTTGCAAAAAAATTTGGCATAAAATCTGCAATGATTATGTGGTGAAATTCAGTATTGTATTATAGAATTTATTGTAATTTGGTTGTAATGAAAGTGAATGTGGCTGGAAGAGACTTCAGAGGCCATTTGGCTCAAACCCTTCATTTTACAAATGAGAAAACTGATACACTGTGAAGTTAAATAACTTCACTCCAAGGTCACAAAAGTAATAAGCATCAAAGGTAGGATTTGAACCCAGCTCCTCTGACTCCAGAACCAGGGCTCTTTCCATTGTACCACACTATCACCCTGCAAATTTACATACTATATATAATATTTACATAATATATAGCTATGTATTTTTTTGGAAGAGACATATTACCTGTATCTGAGATAATAGATAATTCTCAGGGACTCAGTGCAGGTAAAATTAATAAAGTGAGGAAAATAGGCTGAGACATACATCAGGTATGCCATTACTAATGCTGGTACAAAGCTGCAAAGAGGTCTCAGTGCTTGTTGGTGGGAAGTGTGAAGCCCTTGAAATTGCAACATAGTTGCAAACAGAGCATCTGCCTCAGAATAGATAAATCAGCTTTGTTTCATCGTTGGGAAACTTTAGTTTCCACAGTCAATGAATTTCCTTTCCGAGCTCTGGTCATATTAATGATGGTCTCAAATAGATCTGCTTTGGAATCTTAATATGTTGTGCAGAAATGTAAGCCAACTGCAGTTACAGACTTTCTCATCACCTATAATAAATGTGATATTAAGTGGAATAGAACCTAATGCAACTAACAAATTTAAATGTGTGCCATTGTCAAATGGTACTGTTTCAAGGAGTCTAAGTGGCATGGCAATTAATGTCTATGACAGCTGGTTTTAAAGATTAAGAAGAGTGATTATTTTGCCCTGCCAATAAACAGACCTACATGCATGTTGTTGACATTTGTAAGATACATTTCTGGAAATCCTATGGATAAAAGCATTCTGTTTTTCAAAACTTTGCCCAGCTGCACAATAAAATAGACAACCTCTCCAAAATATTTCAAGAAGCAACACAGGATTTCAATATATACTTTATGTAAAGCTTTCTGAAAGCTGGGCGAGACCAGGCTGTGATGTATTGCAGAGAAATGAGACAAAAGTCAATAGCTTTTTCATCCTTTTTTAACCTATACAGGCACTACTATTTACATACATTAGAGAAACATGAAGGCAGAAATAGTTTCCAAATCATGGTGTCACTCAGCAACACTTTTGTTTGAGAGAATGGAGTCATGGAGATATTTATCTCATTGGGAGGACAGAGAGAGGAGACAGAAAGATGAGACCTGGGCAGCTAGATGGCGCAGTGGATAGAGCACAGGCCCTGGAGTCGGGAGGACCTGAGTTCAAATCCGACCTCTGACCAAACACTTGTCACTTACTAGCTGTGTGACCCTGGGCAAGTCACTTAACCCCAACTGCCTAAAAATTTAAAAAAGAAAGAAAAAAAGAAAGATGAGACTAAAAAGGTAAATTAGTTTCTGACCATGATTTAGAATTCAGTTGAACTAAGAGACTCAGAAGAAAGTATAAGAGAATGTTTAACAGACAAGACAAAGAAGTCAAAGAATTCACAGGAAAGTCAAACATAAGAATTCTAAGATCAAAAATCACACCTGATCTTATCTTGGCTTAAAGGAAGAGTTACCTAGACTTTGACTGAGAAGACTGAATGAGGAGAGTTGTGGCCTTATTAATCACAGCACTCTCCAGTAAATGGTAGAGAGGTCAAGGTGCTTTATAAGGGTTATTTCATTTGACTCTTGTAATTCTATGAGTTAAGTTCTACAGGCATTATTATCCCAATTTTACAGATGAAAAAACTCAGAGGAGGAAAGTGACTTGCCCATGATCACATAGCTGATAAGTGCTACATCTCTCCTGACTCTAAATTTGCCATTCTTTCCACTATACATACTGCCTCCAAGGGGAAGGCTGGGCAAGTTCCTTTCTCATATCTCAGGTGGTAAGTCCTACAACCAAGAATGTGCTGGAACTTGCTCATGACAGCCTACTGTTAAATTTTTCAGTGCTCACATTTTACATCTCAGAAATCAGCAACTGCTACAGATCAAGGCTTGATTTACTGTTTTGTTCGTTGTCTATACTTAAGAACATGATAGAGGAAATGTTAATAATGCAATTAAACTTAAAAGTGTGTTATGTGTATTCTTTTTCAGAAACCTGGCTGTTAAACATTTACCAGCACATCCCAGCCTGTAGCCTACTACAGGGTTACATTCCTTAAACATTATCTTTTCATTCTTCTAGTTTTTGTTAAGACAGGTTTACCATAAACCTGAACTGTTTTCTGGGGCAACTGGCAGAGATATGCTCCCCAGTCTAAAAGTAAATATAGTAGGCATTCAAATTCCAATGGATGGAAATTCATGAGAAAAAAAAAAAAGACTTTGAAATAGATGAAGCTCTGCTACTTATTAACCTCCTGTGACCCTAGAAAAGTTACTACTTATTCTCATTGAATCTTGGTTAACTAATCAACAAAGCAAAAAAGTTGGATTAGATGATCCTAAGGATCTAGGGATCGTTCCAATTTATTGACTATGAACTTTCCCCCAACATAGACTAATGAAGAAAGGCATTAACTTTGGGACTGGACTGCCTAGACTAACACTTTAATATTTTTTTCCCTTAAAACATTTGTTTGACTTTGAAAGCCTCACCTGTGACATGATATGCTGTAACAATAATAATAAGTTTGTAAGTAAATATTTAGTAATTCTTTTCTTCTGATTCCTCATATAAAAGAATCTATTCAACTTTGAGCTAAAATTTCACTCTGACCCCTCCATTCCCAATCCAGTGTACAGAAGTTAGATAAGAAAGACTGCATTCCAAGAGACTGTATCAGACTATTCACTAGTCATCCTAGAATGCTATTTTCCACAAGTCTGGGGGTAGGGGAAAATTAGAGTCAAGACTTCTATCCTAACAGTGAGTCTCCTCCTATCCCATTTCTTTTGTCTTCCTGAATAATGAACAATTATTTTCCTGGCCTAGGTAAGATGCAGGTATCCCCATCTCAGTCAGGCTAAAAGTATGCAAACTACTCACAGGCACAATTCCACTAATTGGTACAGAAGCTTTGACCTGCGTTATTTTTAACCTGAGCTATTTTGCCCCTTCTTAAGCAACCTGGTAGCCCCATGCCCCTCAGAGTTCACCATATTGATGACAAAATTAGTGTGTACACCTGATTGGCATGTCCCACTGCAGCTCAGAATTCCCAAGCTCCCACTAGCCCCAGCCTCCTTGGTATCTAGATTACAGATATGCACCACCACACCTAGCTGAACATTTTTTTTCAAGATCTTTGGGTGACTATTAAGATTTCTAATATATGTAAGGAACCTTTTTCTATTTTTTATAGAATCATAAAATTTTAAAGATAGAAGGAACCTTATCACCTACCTAGTTCAACCACTATGTTGCACACAGATTATAAAACTTCATTTCAAAGAGATTAACTGATTTGCATAAATTCACAGTGCTAGTCAAGGGCAGAACCAAAACTATCAACCAATCAGTCAATCAATCAACAGACATTTATCAGGCTCCAACTATGTCCTAAGTGCTATGCTAAGCATTGAAGATACAGAACCAAAAGTGAAACAAACCCTGTCCTTAAGGAACTTACATCCTAACAAGACAGGAGACAACAAATACATATGTGTACATATGCAGAGACCGAAACGGAGACAGAAAGAGACAGAAACAGAGAGAATATACGCAAGCACAATGAAAACAAATTAGTTTGGGTACAAAAGTAATTAGCAGCCAAGAAGGGTCAAGAAAAAATTCATGTAGGTCGCATAACACTATCACATATTAAATAAGGATTGGTAAAGTTGAATATGATGTCATTTAATGGGGATAAATTAAAGTTCTACACTTGAGTGGTAAAAATCAACCTAATAAATATAGGATGCAGAAAAGGGGAGGTATGGTGAGAGCACCTACTTAAAGAGTGTAGGTTTTAGTAAACTGCAAGCTCAGTATTAATGTAACACAGCAGCCCAAAATGTTATTGCTATCCTAAGCTTCATTGAAAAGCATAGTGCCCAGAATAATAGAAATAATATTTCTGCTATATTCCCCCTGGTCAATCTAAATCTGGTTTGATTTAGGGCATTTCATTTGAGGAAACACATAAACAAGCTGGAGGGTGCTCATTTTAAAATGACCATGAAGGTGAATAGAACATAGAACACACCATGCCTTTCTTTGCATTCCCAGTGTTTAGCACAGTGCACGGCCCATAGTAGACACTTAACAAATGTTTGTTGATTGACTCTCCCTTCCATCTCCTCAATTTCATTATTCTGGGAAACTTATCTCGTCCTTTAAAAAAAAACCTCAGTAGATCCCACATTCCCCACTAACTGTTGTCCTATATCTCTCCTCACTTTCTCAGCCAAACATCTCGAAAAAGCTATCTTATACTTGGCGTCTGCACTTGCTCCCATCTCACTCACTTCAAAATCTTCTGTGGTCTTGCTTCCTGACTTATCATTCAAATGAAATTGCTTTCTGCAAAGTTACCAATGATATCTTAATTTCCCAAGCTGATGACTTTTGCTGGACTTTCATCTACACCATGCCCATTAAGTATTAGTATACCAAAACTGCATGCTCTAGATTCTCTTCTCTTTACTGTATACACTCAGTTGGTAACATTATTGCTCCCATGAGTTCAGTTTTCATTTCTATACAAATGACTTCCAGACATACAGATATAAATATCAATATAGATAAATGTATACTGCCTCCTCTCTCTCAGGAACTGTTTCCATATCACCAATTGACTTTAGATGTCCAGTAGATATCTCAAACTCAACATATTCAAGAAAGAATTCATTATCTATCTCCTCTTCCCCAACTCTCCCCCTCTTCTAAATACCCTTATTACTAAAGAGGGCACCACCATCCTCCTAGTTGTCCAGGCTCATAACCTCTGAATAGTATCTTGCTTGGTGACCTCATCAGCTCTTAAAGATTCAATTATCATCACTGTGCTGACAATTCTGACATCAATTTATCTAGTCTTAACCTCTCTCCTGATATCTAGCCTCACATCTCCAAATGCCTATTGGACATATCAAATTGAATGAACCATAGACATCTTAAACTTAACATGTCCAAAACTGCTTTGAGTTTCTAAAGGAAATCTTCCATATTTTCCATTTTCAGCTATTGCCTGTGAGGTAGGAGGTGGTACAGCAGGTAGCCTGCCCTGTCAGATGAGTTCAAAATGAAGGCCATTTTGACCTAGACCAGAGGTCTAGGCCAAATTTAGTTGGCCTACCAATCCCTTTTCAAAAAAAAAATTTCTCAGCGCCCCGTAGAAATCTACTTTCTTTAACCCTTTAAAGTTTTTTTTAAATTTGTGTCATTTTAAAAATATATAAAATATTTTTAAATGACGCATCTTAAATTTAATAATTTGTTGTAAATTTGTGTTTTTTCCTGCATTGAAATTTTGATGAAATTTTGATGCAATATTGCACCATGTAACCATATAGTATCATACTGTAAATAATCATACTGCACACATTCCTGCCAATGCATGCTGGACTTCCCAACAACATACAATACACTCACCTGCCAACACTTGCTTGACCTGTCAGTAGACTTGACCACTGAATGGTTATAACTTACAATCGGTGTGTTTATTTGGAAAATAATGTGATCACTATGACTTTAACTCTGCTACACAACAGATGAAACACATACAAATTTGAGGTTACTAAAGAACAAAAATACAAGTGGCTGAAGAGTTAGTTAGGTGGTCCAGAAACAGAGATATCGTAGTCACTGTGGCCTCTCAGACATATGGACAACCTGAAAGCCTCCACAGGATTGAGACATGTTATGGGTATTAGTCAACATCTACCAAAAATAATAGTGCACACCTACTGATGTGTTTCTTTTATCAATCAGAGGACACATTAGTTCAAAGCAAAAGACATGTCATTAAACAGCAGAGCAAAATAAGTGACTAGGAAATCCCCTATATGCCCAAGCATATATTATCTCCCCATACCACCAGTGGTGGAGGATATGCACACAGGGAATCCCACTGACCAAAAAAAAAAAAAATACATGAAAAGATCTGCACATAGAGAACATGTGTAGCCAAACCAGCTTACTCTTCTACATATAAATAGGCCAGCTGATGCTTTTAATTCTAATTCTTTGATGAGATTTGCCACCATGGATTCAAGTTTTTCCATTCTTCCCATTATTTCTGCTGTATAGGCCATAAATTCTGCTTTCACAACACTTATTTTTCTTTTAAACCATTCAGGAATATACCTGCTGTTGTTTCATGCTCTCTTGGGAATCCAAAGAGTCTTCTACCTCATCAGGTATTGGTTCATCTTCCTTTATCTTACAATATTATTCATTGAAACATTTAGGTGATCTAAAGGCTATATTTCCTTCTGTTATTAATATTTAACCTATTGGTTTACCTGCTTTTGCTCAAGATCTTTAACTGAGCTTTCTTCCTCCTGAGATCTTTGATAATTTCAGTCTTTTTTTTCCCTTATATTTCCCTATTGCTCACTTTCTGACTCCTTCCCTTTTGATGGAAGCTTTCCAGGAGCTGGATCTCAAAGCTGTATTGGCCCTTTCCCATGCTAGACAATTCATAAATCACTAGCCTTAGTATCTGTCGCCAAGTTACTTTGGGAGTGGGGGATGGACAGAACTGGTCATAGACAGATGAATTCCAGTCTCTTTTTTCCCTGAGTTTGGTGGAGACACACCCAAAATTTTGCCAGTTCCTTCTGTTCCTCCATTCTCTGGCTGAGAACTTCACAGCAGAGAACACCGCCATGTTGCTGTCCTAGCCAAAGCAAGATTCTGGATTATATTTTTTTGTGGCAGCAGGTGAAGTGAAGGTGAGGGGGCAGCTGTTGATTTCTGTTGCAAAACTATGGCTTGGCTTGTGCATCCTTGCCAGAATATAGTTGCCAGTAGAGGAGGAGGTGCTGTGTGAAAGTGTTAGCCAGTAGAAATTGGCCCTTCTCTGCTGTTTGTTCATTTGATTGTTACCTCATTAGGTTTGCTGGTATCTTTGACCACGGAGGCAGCTGAAATTGCCTTATCTCTTATACATATTTCCCATTTTGGAGAGGCTTGAGATATTGTGAGGATCAGAGCAAGTGCCTAGTCCTCTTATTAGTCATGTTACCAGAAGTTTATGTCTCTGATTCTGAAGCCCTGACAGTGTCCTTTGGTGATGACGTTGGTCAAACTGCTTTCTTTGCTGAGCTGTAGCTCTCTGTTCTGAAGTGCTATTCTCTTCTGGTCTTTATCCCAGGGGTCATCAATATCTCTTTCAAGAATCAAAACCCTCAAAAACTTTAATCATATTATGGCTCAGATTCTTATAATCTAGCCACTGCTCAGATTTTTACAATCTAGCCAATAGCCCACAGATGCTCAGATTCCTTAAGAGTCTGACTAATATGGCGGATCTTTAATAAACCTTGTTTTTGGCTGAAAAAAAAAAGAATCAAAACCCACATAGCTAGCCACTTAGAGAAGTTCTCAGACATGTTAAGTATGTCTTTTGCACTATTTTCACTTATGTTGGTATGAGGATCCCTAAACCCAATCTCCTATCTGACTTAAAGTTACAAATTCTTGGCCATTGGTATGTGTCAGTTCAAAACAACCCAAGGACTCCCCTTAGCAAAATGCAAAGGAGTTATGTGGATCTGGGGTGAGAAGATCTTTTTTCTTTATTGCCACATAAATCAACTTAAGGTAAAATCAAAAGAGTCAGGTGGAGCTGGCAGGGCTGGAGACTGACCCTATTTCCTCTGTGTTCCTTTGTCATACATTCCTACCAGCAGCAAAAGGGTTAGTGGAAGATGCTTAAGGTATATCAGCTAGAATAGAGATATATATGAGAGAGAGAGAGAGAGAGAGAGAGAGAGAACACCAAGGGTCAGAATGTGAAGATCTGAAACCCCGTAAAGAGAGATTACAAGTCCATGCTGGGGCCAAAAGAATACAGAGGGAAGATTTTGCCTTGCCTCTGAGTCATCAGGGAACAGGCAGTCCTGGTTAATAGTGATACAGGTGGATAGCTTCACCAATGAGTTCCTAGGATACGGGATCAATTGGGAGGGCATGGAAGCACACATATGACACAGAGACCATTGACAAGTTAGAGAGTGTCCAAAGCAGGATATCAAAGATGGTGAATGTCCTTGAGTCCACTTTATATGAGGACAAGTGGAAGGAACTGAGGATGTTTGGCCTAAAGAAGAGAAGACACAGAGGGCATCATTATAATAATGGTTATTATAATAATCACTATAATTAAAGGATTAGATTTGTTCTGTTTTGCCCCCAGAAGATAGAATGAATAATGAGTAGAAGTTGCAAAGAAATAAATTTAGGCTTGATGTCAGGGAAAACTTCCTAACAGATAGGAGAAGCTCTCCACAAGTGGCATAGGCTGCCTCCGGGCAGGGGTGGGGGGGAGGGTGGGCAGCATGATCCTCCTATTTGGAAGACTTTAAGCAAAGTTTGGACAGTCACTTGTTGGGTATGTATGGTAGTGATTCCTTTCACATATGGGTTAGAGTAGATGGCTGCCAAGATCCTTTCCAACTCTCAAATTATGTGATTCTGGTTTCTCTTCGCCTCCCAGGGCACAAGGAAAATGTTAATGTGGTGAAAGGGCCTGGCCTGGGGAAAGACAATGTGGGTCAAGTTAACAAGTATTTATCAAGCACATACTATGTGCCAAGCACTGTGCTAAGCACTAGAGATAAGGCAAAAACAGTCCCTGCCATCAAGAGGCTTACATTCTAAAGGAGAAAACAATATGTAAATAATTATGTACAAACAACATACAGGTGCATGCCAGTGTCACTGATTCATAAAGTACTGGGAGGGGAGTAAGGTACTAGAGACCAGAAGGTAGGAGGAGGCTAGGTAGCGAAGGACTTTGAAAGACAAACAGGATTTTATATTTGATGTTTCAGGTAATAGGAAGCCATGGGAGTTTATGGAGTGTAGCAGAGGAGAAGTCAAATGAAAAGCATCATCCCACTCAGAGATTGCTTTAACAAACTTTATTGCTACTCACAAGAGAAAGAGGAAAACAATTGCTATCAGGGACAGTCTCTGTGTGTGGCTTCTATGTCTGCAGTGGGCAGCTATCCACACTAGCTGAAGGCTCCAGGATCCTCAGGGCTTGACCTAATATAGCATTTGAAACAAAGAGACCGTGTGATACCAATGGGAGACTGCCCTATTATCCACAGGACCAGTAAAATGAAGGTATTTTTCCAAATTACCTAATGAGGTTAGAATGCACACCAGGGAAGAAGGGATGAAGAATAGATAGGGAAGTAAGAAAGTTAACCGTAACAGTAACATACCATCAAGGCTAAAATGGGGGACTGGTGCTATACAAGTCAACCAGTTTTCAAGAGACAACATGAAGTAGATGCATGACATGGTCAGACCCATGCTGATGGAAGATCAATTTGGCAGCTGAATGGAGAGGTATTTGGAGCAGGGAAACCAACCAGCAGGCTATGGCAACAACTCAGATGTGAGGTGAAAAGGGCCTATATTAGTGTGGCAGCAGTGGCAGAAGAGAGAAAAAGACATATCCAAGAGTAGCTTCAAAGGTAGAAGCAATAGGTCTCCCAGGGAACCTGTGGCCTCGAGGCCACATGTGGCATCCTTGGAGATTTGTTCTATGAGGTTTGGATTCAGTCAAAGAGCCGCACTTGAGGGCCTAGGGGGCCACATGTGGCCTCGAGGCCACAGGTTCCCCACCCCCGGGAACAAATTCGATATACAGAGTGAGAATTAGTGAGGAATTGAGGATGACACTTAGTGAGCCTGGGTGACTGGATAGGAACTAGAGATCAGAAGGAAAGTTAGATTAGGGCTGGATAAATAGAACTAAGAATCATCAGCAGAGCAATGATTATTGCATTTGTGGGAGCTGATGAGATCACCAAGTGAAACAGTATAGAAGGATAAATGGGCCCTGTGGGATACCTATGATCAGTAGAAATGACCGAGATAGAATCTAACAAAGGAGACTGGGGGGGGAAGAGAACTAAAAGGGGGCAGTGTTCCAAAAACTTAGGGAGAAGAGAGAGTCAAGAAGAAAAAAGACAAATCAACAGCTTCAATGGTCACAAAAAGTCATGAAGCATGAGGGGACTATTTATTTGGGGCACAGGACAGGATGTATGAGACTGGGCCTCTGTTGACGCAGTAAGGTAGATGGTTCTCTCAGTTCTAATACGGTGTCAGGCCTAAAGGTCCAATCAGTGGTATGGGCCGCTTATCGTGGAGGTCATCGCTGCTATTTTTTTCCCGTGGGAACTTACTTATAGGGATCCCTTTCCCCTATTTTACTTATTACTGCTGGAGTTTTTTTTTGTCTGTTCAATGCATTTCTAGCTATTTTAGATTGTAAGAGGCAGCCTGACTTACAGATGACCTTCTACTCTGTCATCTTGCTGGAACTCATTAATTCTTCCTTAAAAACACCTAGAAGGTTAGCATACTATTTCAAGGAGCAACAGGAGGAAATGGCGAAATGGAGGAAACTCAGTGGCTGCAACTCTCAAGGTTCCTGGTAGCAGGAAAGCTAGAGGAAGCAGATCCTCAACAGATTAATTACGTCAGACAGATGGGTATCAAGAAGGCTGGTCTGAAAAGTATGTTGTCATGAAGTCAGAGTGTTGTCAAAGGGGCAGAATCAGCAGGAGGAGTGTGTGGGAGCCAGCTTGGACCACTGTTAAATTATCAGTGAGAACATTTACACCTCCAAAATCAGGAAATACTATAAATCAAAGCATAATTTATTGTTTTATTGATTGCCTAGATCTGAGAATAGGAGAAAAGTAAAGAAGAAAATTAAAATTAATTCATTTTAAAAAGGAGGAAATGTTAATAAATGTAAGATCAAACTTTAAAATATATCATGCAGAAGTTTTTGTTTCAAAGACCTGGTTGTTAAACATTTACCAGCACACCTGTGCAGAAGCTCCAGATCATTGGGCCCAGGCCATACGACCCTACCAACACATCTAAGAGAAATGAAGGATAACAAACTCATTGTACAGACTGCACAGAGTAAAAAGAGCCTACCATATTTTCTGATCCACAATAGGCTTTAAAGTTAAACCCAAAAGCATCATGTATATTTTCCCGTGAACTCTCAACCAGCTTGAATTCAGAGATTCCAACAGCAAAAATATTGCTTGTTTTCCTCAACCCTTTAGTATCTGTTTTACTTTTTATTTTTTTCTCAGCAATGATTCATATTTGAGCTGGATGACATATACCCTTATGCCCTAATTCTTATATACCTTAGCATCAACCCTACACATCACCCCACCTCCCATTTTGGGAGATGGAGTTAAACAGGACTAAACCACACACTCGTTCCTAGAAAACCAGATCAGAAAACCTCCAAAAATGGGCCTGAGTATCTTCATTTTGTATCTAAAGCCATCTTCCCAGTCAATGAAGCTCCCTAAAAGATTAATGTAGTTTGAACTTTTATGGAGGAATATCATTTGTGGGCTGTCACATTTAGCACAAATGGTGCTTCAGTCACAGTTCAGTAATATTCCAGCATATTATTTCCAAGGCATTTGAGAGTTTAGAGAATTACTGAAGGGCATGCTGTACTCATTTGGTAATAAGGCAGAGAGTACTTGCCATCTACATATGATTTCAACAAATGGAATCACTGATAATTTCATTGCACGTAGCAAAATAGTTGTGATAATAACCCAGGTGAAATATCTCACTAGAGGAAATAGATGAGATGGGGTGTTTTATAAGATCTCCAAGTAGGATTAAAGAGAAAATGTGGGGAGTTGAGAACATCAGGAGCTTTTAGAAAAAAAAAATAACTCTTTGAATAAATTGCACCAAAAGATGCAGTTTTGTAAATCATGACAACTACCTTCACTGCTGGGAAGACCTTCACGAGGGCCGCTCAGGGGTTACCAATTATCAGATTCTTAAATTCTGTGAAGATGAAGGACATATATTAATATTATTTAAAGTAATACTACTGGCAGAGCAGTGCCTTGCACACTGTAGGTGCTTAATAAATGTTTGATGAATTAAACTGAATTTAAAGTGAAAACAGAACTACCTCAAAGCTCAGATATTTTATGAGAATTTTTCCTAACTTTAGCAATTCTATATGTGCAACTAATTAATGAAGCATTCTGATCAATTTTCCCTCTTTTAAAGTGTTTTGTTTTTTCTTTTAAAAAGGGAAAAACTCAAGTCTCCACTCATCTTAACATAGATACATTAGTATTCTTTAGACATACTGATCAATTTGGTTTCTTTTTTGAAAAAAGAAATCTATTTGCATCCAAAAGGAACTCTGGACAGTTACTTTTCAAATATACGCATTTTCACCCCAAATCTGGTTTCTATATAACCTAAATTTAACCTCTAATCGATGCTACCTCTCAGTGCATGCCTATGTCTTCTTTTCCCATTCAAAGAGATCTAATTTAAGGTGTGTGGTCTAGTCTAACTGCTAAATGCCTCTGTTGTTTAGTCATTTCAGTCACGTCCAACTCTTTACGACCCCATTTGGGGCTCTCTTGGCAAAGACAATGGAGTGGTTTTGCCGTTTCCTTCTCCAGATCATTTTGCAGATGAGGAAACTGAGGCAAACAGGGTTAAATGACTTGCCCTGGGTCACACAAACAGTGTCTGAGACCAGATTTTAACTCAGGAAGTTGAGTCTTCCTGGCCCTGACTCCAGGCCCTGTACTTTAAGCACTATGGCACCTAGCTGCCTCTAAATACTTCTACCTCTCTGAATTCCAAGAGGCTTTGTTCTCAGAGCTGTACCTAACCAACATCAACTACATTCTGATATCGCCCAGGAATGGGTCTTTGTTTGCAATTCTCCCAGCATTTTATGAGCAGAGGGAATGCTTTGAACTCTCCTTTTTACATCTGCTCAGCACCTCTCTCCCACCTAGTGCCCATGTTGGGCTGGCATCCTTCCTTCCCTTGACACTGTAAGCATTTTTAACAAATTAGTGTTTGGCGTATAGTATAAAAAGTGCCTGTCAGCCAGTCAAGACTCATGAATTCAATAAAAAATGTCATTGTAAGTAGAAGCTGATAATCTCTATTTATAAGGTATATATAGTTCATATCAGGGCATAGGAGAGAAAGGTGCAAAGAAATATGGGACAACAAGAGTCAGCAGAGTATGGAAAAGAAGTCAGAAAACCCAGCCCGCAAAACCCACTCTATAACTGTGTGACCTCAGACAATCTACTGGAGCTTTCAAAGCCTTGGGTTCCTATTTACCAACCCCTTTGCCCCTGGTGTGAAATCAAGACCCAGATGAGATCATGCCAGAGGTTTGCAGGCAGTATGACGTTTTGAATGAAGATCAATGAACAAGAGGTCCTGGACCCTCCCTGACCTGTTCCCCTCCCCATGTGAGCTTCTTCATGCGGGTGGGAAGCAGAGAGACTGGTTCCTCCAGTTGGCCATTCAAGGCTTTGGAACAAGAATGGCCCGAGAGGCCAGGAGGCCTTGTGGCTGTGCATTGTCACTGCAGAGGACCAGAATAGATTGAAGGACAATCAAAGAGCCGTGACAGCTGCATCAAGGATCCAAAGGCAGGGACAGTTAGAGAAGAGCACCCTTCTTACTGCCCCTCCAGTCCCTACCCCAGATTAAACAGAAGCTGATACTAGCCTCTGGAACTTCCCCTCCTTCCCCCAATCCCCTTTCTCCAAGTTCTTGTTGAACTAATCTGAGAACAAATCCTTCTCCCTATTCCACAACAAATAAAGGGTTGGAGACAGGAGGAACAGAGAGGAATCCAAAGCTTGTTTTTCAAGATATCATATGTGCATTAGAAAGTACATTTTCTAAGCATTATGAATGAAGTCAGTCAGTGATAAAAGAAAAAAGGAGAACCTAACTGGGGATATAGTTCATTTTTGAGAATGTGCCAGGCCTAGGTATAGAACCTAGAACTAGGGATAGGTTTAGAGAATCCATAGGTATACTCCCTTAGTGAACCCATACTCCTAGGTATAAAATCCAGAACTAGGTGTATATAGGTTCTATACTCCTAGGTATAAAACCTAGGACCAGTAACACTGAATTCAGGAGAGCTAGGGTCTGGGAAGGGGGAAATAATATACTCATGTGTAAGCTAAACACCCTCTGATCAGCAGTGGGAGAGATGGAAGCCAATGGGAAAGTTTGTAGGTGCACACTGACTGCTGTTTGATAAGGCAAAGTACTAAGTTCTGGGAATACAAAGACAAAAAAGTTTTCTGCCCTCATATGGAGGGTAGAAGGTTCTATCCTAAATAGATCCTACTCTCAAGGAGGCTCTTATTTTACTGGGAGTATAAGACGGGGAGAGGTACAATATGTATTCTGATGAATAAATGCAAAATAATCTCAGGAGTGAGAGAACATTAATACCTGAGGAAATCAGGAAAAGCTTCATGTAGAAGGTGTTATTTGAGCTGATCCTTGAAGGAAGCTAGAAATTCTAAGAGGTCGAAGTGAGGAGCAAGTATCTTCCCAGGATGGGAGACTGGCATTACAATTGATTATATATGGTGTGGTTTTTTAAGATATTTATTTGTTTTAATTAGTCAAGATTCACCTTTTCACCATTTCACCCCCAACCCCACCCTGCCAAAATTGAGAACACAAGAAAAACAAAATCTGCTACAATCAAAACAAATTTCCACATTGGCCATATCCAAAACAAAAACAAAACAATTTGTCCCATTCTGCATTCTGAGTCCTTCTCCTCTCTATCAGAAGGTATATAGCATGTTTCCTCATTAGTCCTCTGGAATTTTGGTAGCTCATTACACTGATATGAGTTCAATAATGTTCCATCACATTTATATACCAAAATTTGTTCATCCTTTCCTTAATATGTGGGCAACTCCTCAAATTCCCATTCTTTGCCACCTCAAAAAGAGCCATAAATACTTTTGTGTGACCAGTTCATAAGATTCAAGTGTCAGTTGCTCCCCCTTTTCTTTTCCTTTCCCCTTCCCAATAGACCTCTCTTTCCCTCTCTTTCCATGCTTCTCTTAAGATCATCAAGACATAACAGGACCACACCCAAGCTTTGTCTAATTAGATTGCCTCTATGACCTCTAATGATGATGGAGTTGAGAGGGGACACATACCATCTGCTCATATTTGAATTTAAGGAGTTTATCTTTGTGTAGTCTTTTATCATTTTTCATTCTTATTTACATTTCTCTTCACTACTGTGTTTGAACTTCAACATTTCTCCACGGGTCTGGTCTTTACTTCAGGAATGATTAGAAGTCCTTTGTTCCACTATGGGTCTATTTTTAACCCCTTTTTCATTACACTCAGTTTTCCCAGGTAAGTTATTTTTGTATATCTTTAGCATTTGTTTTGTTTAGGACTAATCTATCTCTTGATCTTTCTTCATTCTAATCTCCCCTCTCCTCTTTCCGAAATTTCACTGTTGAGTAAATTGTCTTTCTGTACCCAACTTCTGCGTGTTGAAATAAATTTGGAATAAATATGTACAAACTCTAGAATTCCGTGTATATATGTACATGTATTCTTACTTCTTTCAAATTTTTCCTCAAGCACTTGTATTTCATTTACAAAAACATTTTAAACTCTTTGTTTTAACTCTTGCTTCATCTCTTCTAGGAATTCCAATTGTTTTGTGCCTAAGATGTTTTCCTCTAAAGCATTACTTCTAGATGTTTTGGAGTCATTCTCTTCTTCTGTGTTTATGTCTTTAGCTTCCTTTCCACCATAATACCTCTTTACCTTTTACTATAATACTACTAAGGCCTCCCTACCTGAGAACACCACACCCTGTACAGATCCCCTTCTCACTCCACCTTGGAGCTATGACCCAAGACTGAATAGTAGGCAACAAAGCTGCCAGTTTGCACTTATCTCTGTCACACTGCCCTATTATGGGTCTGGTGATGCTTCTTGTATGAATCTGGGACTTCTTCTTACTCCAATGCACAGCCTCTTCCTTGGTGCTGAAGTACTCCCTGAAGGGTGCAAGTTACCCTGTCCCCAGTATCCTCAGACTTCCTTGTCTGTCTGCCTATGCTGAACTGCACTAGACAAATAATTCACTGTGACATTTTCAGTATTTCCCCTTTAGGATTTTTCTTCTATATATGAATAATTGAAAGAGACTGAAGTGGAAAGTTAGGAAGTTAGGAACCTGGATGACTGCAAAGAGGGTCTGAAATAGGGGAATTTGGAGAAAGGGAAGGTTGAGGGTAGATGATGAGTTTAATATGGGATGTGTTGAATTTGAGATGCCTATGGTAAATTCAATAAAGGTTGTTCACCAGGTAATTGGTGATACAGGACTAGAATTCCAGTGAGAAACTGGGTTTGGAGATATAGATTAGGAAGTTGTCTGCACAGCGATGATAATTGAACTCATGGGAGCTACAGCTTGCCTTCTGCAATATGAAAAAAAGCATTTGAATAATACATAGAATTAATTTATTAAGACAACCTGAAGAGTGGGGAGAAAGGGAAAGGCAATTAGTTGAACATCTTAGTTAAAAACCTTCACAATTCTCTGTTGATGAGAATCAATATCTTTGTAGTTACATAGTTTAGATATTTTAAGAAAGCTAACACCACCATTACCAATTTTTCCTACTTTCAATTCCACCAAAATTTATTACTTGTTGGTCTGTCTTTGGAATTAATATGTGCATATTTGAGTGTGTACATATATGTATGAATTATGAAATTATAAATCAGATGCTAAATAGGCCTAAGAGGAAAACTCATCCATTCCCTTTATTTTAAAGATGAAAAAAAAAAGATCTACATTGAGTTACCGAAGGTCACACATATGAAAGTTTTGACCCTAGAACACAAGTATCCTAATTTCCAATCCAGTGCTCACTTTATTTTTTTCCTCCCTTCCATTTTTCCTTTTCAAATTTCAATAAAACATCATTTATTTTCTTTTTCTCACAATATGATTGTATAGTGGGAGGTTTGCTATAAGAACCGAGCACAAGAAATAGGTACAGCATCCATGCTAACAGAAATAGAAAACACATTCTTGTATAAATTGCCAGTTGGATGGTTCACTTGCACAATCTACATTGTACAGAATAAAACTTTATTCTGATGCCTCATCATGGCATAGAGATTTGACCCTGGATTCTCAGAGATTATGCCAGAAAAGCATAATGTCTGGCAGCTTCTACCATACTGAAAAGATTATGAGTATGGTCTTGGAAAGAGATGAAGTCTGTTTTCTGAAGATCAGCCTAGCTAGGGACAAAAAAGCTCATCATTAATAGACTGGCCCTTTGGTGATAAATGCTTTGGCCATGATAGCCTATAAAACAAAGAATGGAGAGATGACTCTGGAAAATATACACAATTTTAAACAGGACAATACTCACACTCTGTATTTAAATACACATGGCACAAAGGACAAAGGATTAATCTGACACTGTAAATGGCAATGGAGAAAAGGGTATAATGAAAGGAGGTTCACCCGAAATGTTCCATGCCATTCATCTAAACGGCTTATAAGAGCAGGAGCTACCATCATATTCGTTGTGTTTTGGCTATTTCTTTTTTCTACCTCTACACACTGAATTGTCCTTATCCTTTCCCATCTAGGGTTTCATCAAACTTTGACAACTATATTTTTACAATTATATGTTTATTGGCAAAGTATATAAGTTATGGCAATTATCTGAAAAATCTTAGTTAAAAAATATTCTAAATAGTTAATTAGAATAACACAAAAAAGTCTATGCTTAATATCTATCCCACTATCAAAACACCCACAAGAATAAGGACAGCAAGGACATTTTTATGGATTTCAGTATCATATACACATCACAAAAATTTCCAAATACCCACATCAAAAAACTCTAAATCAAGAAGCATCTCTGTCAAATCTATTAGGGTAGATATTTTTTGGTCTTTCTGTATTTTTATATAGCACCTATCACCAGAGGACCAAGACACTTTTGACAACTGTGATATTTTAGGACAAAACACCATCATTTCTCAGGTTCTGCTTATAAATGACCCTTTTTTATTTTTGTCTTGAAAAAGTAGTACTGAAGATTAGAGAAATTTTTTTTTCCTCCATCCAGGGCCCAGATGGCACACTGTGAAAACTTAATTTCTGAGTAGAAATCTGAGGATCTGGAGCACAAACATCTGAGGACTGTCAGCTCTTAACTATCTAAGTAACTCAGGCAAATGCCTATCTGTACTGTAGTTTGGGAGTTGGTCACACAGCCTGCTCCCAAATAAATTTTTAAAAATTAACTGGAAAACATTTTAATATTCACAGGTCATTCTCAGTTGTCCTTAGGAGGTGCCTCCCCTGTGCATCAGATGTAATTAAGGATTTGAGAAAATGGATTCATTTGGAGGCCTCATGTCAGTGAAGACTAAACCTGGAACAGCTAGAGCTCCTGAGGAATAGCTAATACTGACAATAGGGAAGGTCATGAGAGAGAGACTGTTCCATGAGTTGGGAAAAGTGCATTTCAAGCATAAGAGGCTACTTTGGGAAAAAATAGAACTACGCATGGAAGAGTAAACAAAGAATTCTGAACAGGTTTATCTGAGATAAGTAGAAAAAGCAAGGATAAAGGAATAGTGCTCAGTGAAGAGTTTAAAAATTTAGAGACTTTATCCAAATAAGGTGATGAGAAATCACCCGCTTTCCGAATTTAAAAAAGATATGAGAAAAAATAATTAGAGGCTACAGCAACAGCAAAGTCGTACTGGAGAAGGCTGGTGATAGTGGGAGGAAGTCCACTCAAGAGGTTCTTGCACTAGTTTTTAGGGCATTTAACATACCCTTAACCTAGGGGCCCTCATACTGATTAGGTGATAAAAATTTGGGTATTTTTGTTAATACAGAAGACACCCAAGCAACAAATGGGAATTAAAGTAGTCTCGATAAAGTTCATAGCCAGCTCATTCTGACATGTTGATGACAATATTTGGGCATGAACATCAATCACTTATAATTAGTTTTTTTAGGTCAGATAAATCTAGTACAAGCTTATTGGTAATGTACAAATTCAGTATTGGGATAGAAACTTCTTGCTGATATGGTAAATATTCAAAAGCATTACCTCCTGAATTGTGACCAAAACGTTGCAAGTCTCTGTTTCCAAAAGATATATAATAAAATGCATGTTGGACAAAGTATTGGGATGACTGACTTTATGTTGATTCTCTTCAGTATCCACACATGTTGTTTCTTTTAGTAGTGCCAAAAAAAAAAAAAACAAAAACACCTCATTTCTTTTTCTTTACCTGCATAATCCAGCTTCTCCCTTTCATGTATCTACCCTGCACCCTCTACTCCCAAGGCTACTGCAGGTTCAATGTATGTTTTGGGTCACCCTCTCCTGAGAACCATTGCACATAAGCCCTAATCATTGTTCCTTTTAGCCCCAAACCCCTCCAAATACCTGTAGAAAATGGCTCTAAACAAATTCTAAAGCAGCAGAACCCACAAAAAGACAGAGTGAAACAAATTTCCAGACCAAGGCAGCCTGGATGGTTCATCGGAAAGGTATATCGCACAGGGCGGGGAGAGGAGCGCAGTTCAGCGTGGGGGCGCAGGCCGCAACGAACCTGGAGTAGGCCTCAGAGGACTGAATCGCAGGCAGCTGTGGCAGTTTCCAGACTTCTCAACCCACAAACACCAAAGACAACTTAGGTCAGTGGGAAAAGTCTGTGACTGCAGTGAGAGAAGGAGCTAGGTTTCAGTCGTAAGTCCTGAACACGGTCTCTGGGGCAGCGGCTGCCTCCTGAGCTTCAGGATCTGGGTCACAGTTCTGAGTGGCAGTCCTGGGGCAAAGAGGAGTGCTGGCATGGTGCAGCTTGTTGTGGAGGTGGAGGTGAAACACCTCACCCCTTATCATAGCACCTTGGAAGAACTAACACTTTTCAGGTCAGCAGAAGTACCTCTGAAAACATGTGTACAAACCCCCAAAGCTTGGGACAGTACATTCTCCACATTGGAAACAGACTCTTACCTTAACAAAGAGTTTAAAACTCAAGTAATTGGCCGGGATCATGAGTAAGCCCCGCAAAAAGAGTCAGACTATATTATCTTACTTTGGTGACAAAGAAGATCAAAACATACAACCGGAAGAAGACAACAAAATCATTGCTCCTTTTATCAGACCAAGTCAAAGACACAGTAATTCAAAGCAAAATACATCAACTTATACAACATAGAAAAATAACAAAGGGAAAGTCTCTCCATATACAGAGAAATAGACTTTCCTATAGATTCCCAAACTACTAATACAAAAAAGAATACTTGTGAGGAACATGCATGGCCAGGAAACACGTTAGAGGCACATGCATAAGAAACATGCATGTCCAGAACAACTCACAATTCTCGTGCTGCATTTTAGCTAGAATATCTCTCCACCACTGATGATGCCATTTGCTACACACACCCCACAGAACTGCTGATGTTAGATCATAAGCTTCTGGATTACACTACTGAGCTTTTCCTCTCTTCTGTCCTACTACCTGTGGTCCCTGGAGGCTGGGGTTTGTCCTCTGCTGTGCCAATCTACCACTGAATTTGCATGCTATGTAGCTTCTTCTACTCCCATGAGGAAGATTTCAGGTCTTCAAGCATAAAGCTAAATTAGAGACTATTTCTCTCTTTTGTGATTTAAGCGCCAAATCTGCCAGCTAACCAGCAGAATCTCAGATTAAATCTGCTTTTTGAACTCCTTTGATTTTTCCTCAGTTTCCACTCCCTAAACTCAACCTGTTATTTGACTTAGGGTGCAAAAATTCCTCTCAACCCTTTTCCATTTCTATCTTGTCAGTCATGGACCATTCAAATCACTCAGGACATAGGAAAAAACTAATGACCTTTAAACTACTTCCGTTCCAAGTCTATGTCTGCCATCCAAGGACCAATCTTGTTAAAATGCTGAGAGGCTCATCAATAGAAGAATGGAAATGAGATAATAAAGCTTATGATGATGACCACTTAGGAAACAAACAAAAATACAAAGTGACCATCAAAACTTGTATCTTCCCTCTATTTCTGGAACAACAGTGGCAGATTGGCAAAAAAAAAAAATAAAGTGGATAATTAGAGGCTTAGAAGAACTTGTTCCTAAGCAGCAGGGAGAATGTCAAGGTCCACTGGTCCAGAGCATACAGTGACATGCAGGGTGGATGAGAAGACATTAACTATTGCTTGGCATAACCTAATGAGGATGAAGACAGAAAAAGGCTCCCCTGAATACCAAAATATTCACTGCAGCACTTTTTTGTGCTAGCAAAGAACTAGAAACAACAGATGTCCATCAGTAGGAGAATGGATAATAAACTTCGGCAGAGGAATAAAATGGAGTATTACTGGTCATAAGGAACAAAAGATATAGAGAACTCAGAGAAATATGGGAAGATATATGAACTGATACAGAGTGAAATAAACAGAACCAAGAAAACAATATGCAAAATGACTTTAACAGGCTAAATGGAAAGAACAAAAGAAAAAAATTGAACACTATCCAATTTTAATGATCAAGTCTTTCTCAAGAGAATAGTTGAGAAAATGTACCTCCCTCTTTTTATTAAAGAGGTGAATAACGAACAGACTATCACACATGGTTGCTCTGTTGTTTGGTTTTGCTGTAGTTTTTTTTTTCTTTTAATCTTTCTTAAAAGGAAAGGATCACAGAGTAGGGAAAGTGGGGATTACATGTATGTATATTATGTATGTATTTATATGCAAAGCAACATAAAAACAAAAGACATTAATAAAAAGAAGAAAAAAGAGACTAAAGTTCTTCATGTCTGTGAATCATAAACACTTTCTTTTTGAAAATGAGTTTTTATTGATGTCTTCTGTTTCTTATATCATCATAGTTATCCTCGGTATCCATCCCCCTCTGATTCTCAGAACTATCCTATATTTTTTCAAAGAGGAAAAAAAAAATCAGTGCATCAGATTCATTGAAAAAGTCCAAAAACATGTGGAGTGTGGAATACCTGTAAACCTCCTACCTCCACAAAGATCTGATGCATAAGTTATGCTTGGTCTTTATACTTTTGTTACATTCACTTTTTTGGTGGGGGGGGATTGTTCTTTCATTTACATTGTTGTGCTTACTATATATATTGTTTTTCTGGCTCCCTTTTATTCTCTCTGTTATCAGTTCATGTAAATCTTTCCATTTTTTTCTGTATTCATCACATACATTTCTTACAGTACAGTAATATTCCATTACATTCATGTGCCACAATTTATTTAGACATTTCCAATAGATAAACATCTACTTTGTTTCCAATTCATTGCTATCACACACAAAAATGCTACTATAAATATTTTTATGTATATGGAGACTTGCTTCTTAATGATAGTGTAAGCTCAGTAACAGAGTCTATGCTTCAAAGAGCATGAACGTTTTAGTCACTTTATTTTTGTAATTCCAAATTGCTTTCCAAAATGGTTGTATCATTTCATAACTGGACCAATAATATATTGGTAGCTATTATTCCACAACCCCTTTAACATTGAATATTACTATTTTTTTGGTTACCTTTGCCAATTTGCAAAGTGTAATGTGTAACCTCAGGGTTACTTTGATTTGCATTTTTCTTATAATGTGGAGAATTTATTAATATGGCTGTGAATACTTCACAATTCTTCTTTGGAGAACTATTTTGTTCATATTCTTTGATTGTGTATCTATTGGGAAGTGGTTATTGTATAAAATATATATGTGTGTATATATACATATGTGCATATAAATGTGTGTATACATATACACATATACAAACACACACACAAACATATATGTTGTTGTTCAGTCATTTAGTTGTGTCCAGATCTTCATGACTCCATGGATCACATCACACCAATACCAACCATGGGGTTTTCTTGGCAAAGACACTGGAGTGGTTTGCCATTTCCTTCTCCAGTGGATTAAAACAAACAGAGGTTAAGTGACTTTCCCAGGGTCACACACAGTGTTTGAAGTCAGATTTGAACTTAGGTTCTTCCTGACTCCAGGCCCAGCACTCTATCTACTGAGCCACCTAGTTTTGTGTGTGTGTGTGTGTGTGTGTGTGTGTGTGTGTATGCATATATAAGTATACACACATTTCTCCCTGTCTTACAGAGGCCTTGTTGTATGTATGTGTGTATATATGCATGTATATATGAGTGTATGCATATGCACATAGGCATATGTGTCTATATTAACTACAACTACATTTGTTTGTTTGTTTATATACAACAAGGCCTCTGCAAGACAGAGAAACATGGGAGTATCCTAGGTGCATTAATTTTGTCTGTAAAGAAGCTCTTCAGTTTTATGTCATCAAAGTTATCGATCTTACCTTTTACAATTGCCTCTATGTCATTTGCTTAAGAATATATCTCCTACTCATAACTGTGAGAGGAATAGATTCTCCTTCTCTTCTAATTTTTTTATAATATGATCATTAATGTTAATGTTTTGTATCTATTTAGACTGTATTGAGGAATGTTGTGGAAGGTGTTGGTTTAAGCCTAATTTCTGCCAGACTGCTTTCCAGGTTACCCAGTTTTTATCAAAGAAAGAGTTTTTCTAGGTAATTTATGTTTTAGAATTTATCGTCAGGTTATTGAGTTCCATTGTTTCTGATTCTCCCTTGTCTAGTCTATTTCACTAATCTATCTCTCCATTTTTAAATTAATACTAGATGGTTTCTATAGTTTCTGCTTTATCATATAGTTTGAGGTCTAGAAATGCTGCTGCCTCTTTATCTCTGTTTCCTTTCGTCATTTCTTTGATAGTCTAGATCATTTTTTCTTCCAAATGAACTTTGTTATTTTTTATCAAGTTCAATAAAGTAGTAATTTGATTGGTTTAGCATAAAAACTTTAAATTAACTTTGGGATAATTATTGTTTTTATTACATTGGCATGGCCTAGCCATGAGTACTAAATATTCCTCTAGCTATTTAAGTTGTTCTTTTTTTTCTTTAGTGAGCACTTTGTAATTTAATTTATACAAGTCTTTTGTGTGCTTTGAGATATCTATCCCCAAATTTTATGCATGTCATAGTTTTTCAGAATGGGATTTCCCTTTCTATTTTTGCATCTTGGATTTTGTTATTTCCATACAGAAATGCTATTGATTTCTGAGGGGTTTTTTTTGGTTAAATTTGTCTAAATTATCATCTCAGTCAACATATTTGCTAATTCCTTAGGATTTTCCAAGTATACCATCATGTCATCAGCAATAGGGATAGTTTTTTTATCTCCTCTTTGATTATTTTTATGCCTTTAATTCTCATATTGTTGATATTGCTAGCATTTCCGCAACTATATTAAATAATAGTGGGGAAAGTGGGCATCCTTGCTTTACTCTTTTATTTATTGGGAAAAGTTCTAGTGTATCACCATTGTTTAGGATACTTGTTTTTGGTTTGAGAAAGATACTTTTTGTTATAGTAAAAAAAAGGTCCCTCTATGCCTATATTTTGTAGTATTCCTATAGCATAAGAGTGCTGAACTTTGTTAAAGGCTTTCTCTGAATATATTGAGATAATCATAAGAATTTTGAATATTTTGGTTTATATTATATTGACAAGTTTTTTTTTTAATTTTGAACCATCTTTGCATCCCTGATATAAATCGAACTTACTCATAATGAATGATTTCTTGGATAAATCACTGTAATCTGTTTGACAAGATTTTGTTTGAAATTTGAGTCAATATTCATCAATGATATTGGCCTATAGTTTTACTTCTGTATTTTATGATTCCCTGGTTTAAATATTAAGATTATATTTGTCTCATAAAAGGATTCTGGTAGAGTGCTTTCCTGTGCAATTTTTAAGAATAATTTGTGAAGTAATGGCATTAATTATTATTTAAAAGTTTGATAGAATTCTCCTATAAATCCATCAAGACTATCAGTATTTTTCTTTGGTATTTCCTTTATAGCCACAACCATTTCTTTCTCTAAGATTGGATTATTTAAAGTCTTTTATCTGGCCTTCTGATTAGTACAGATATTTTAAATTTTTGAAAGCATTTTTCTATTTCTTTTGGATTCTCAATTTTGTTATCATGTAACTATATATTCTTCTAATTTTGTTGTTATTTCACCTTGTTCATTGACATTTTATTGATATTATTTTCTGCCCTCTTCTTTCTAAGTAGATTAGCCAAAGGTTTATCAATTTTATTAGTCTCTTGAAAGAAATAGCTTTTAGTTTAGTTATCATTTCTATGGAGGGTTTTGTTTCAAATTTATCTGTATTGCCTTTAGTTTTTAATAACTCCTCTTTGTGCTTGCTTTAGGGGTTTTACTTATTAATTATTTTTTCTTTCCTACTTTAATCCGGTGATTCACTTCTTCCCCCTTTTTTTCTCTGTGTCAAGTAGGTTCTCCCTTACTCTCCTCTTCAATTAGTCCGGTTCATTAGTTTTTTTTAATTCCTTTTTTTCATCCTTTTCCAAAAAGGATTTCTCTTAACTCTCTTCATTATCCATCTTATCTTTCTGTCTACTTTGGACCCTCATTTTCTGGTTCCTGAGCCCTATAATTATCTAGTCTCTCTCTCTATTCTTTGTGTTCCTTGTGGAATCAAAATTTCCAAGGTACACATTCTGGGCTCTCCTTTCTAGGGGTCAGCTTTATTCCATTTGCCTCAAAATCTCCTCCCATTCTCCCAAGTGCCAGTAGCCTCCAAGAGTTTTAATCGCCCCCACTCTGGAGGAAAGACAAATGATCCTTTGAAGCACCAGCCCCTCAGACCATACCCAACATAAGGTTTCCATCACCCCTCATTCACCCTACCACTTTGTAATGTAATCCCACAAAAAAACATTGATTCACAGAGTGTCACCAGGTTCTGTCCATAATGCCCCAGGCCCACCTCTTCACTGTACCTCCACCTTCCTTTATCTCTCCCTCTTTTGTGTTTTTACCTTGAGAAAGAAGTCTCTTACTAGACTATCAATCTGTTTCCATTACTGTCCTACCTGCTTTCCTGTTGTCAAGAGTGCTCTAGAAGCACATAATCTCTTTGGATCTGGCTTTCTTTCTGAGAATGTTTCAAAAACATCCATTTTTTAAATGGCTGTTTGTATTTGAAGGATAAATTAGGCTGCATCCTGAGCTCCAAATCTCTTCAGAACAAATTATTCCATTCCCTCCTGTGTTTTCTGGTGGGAGCAGAATAGTCTATGTTATTAGAATTCCCTTTCCTTTACATTTGAAGGTCTTTCACCTGATTGCTTGCAAAACTTGTTGGTTCTAAATTGAATCCCATAGATCCCAAAACAGTGGTGTTCTGGAACCAGTTTCAACTAGTTCATAAGATCTGGTTGTTCAATTTTCAGTGTGATCATTTTACCTCAGGTATCAGCAACTGCTGCAGATCAGGCCTTGATTTGTTTTATTGATTGTCCAGACTCAAGAAAGTGATGTAAAAATAACGTTTTTAATGAAAATTAAATTTAAAAGTGAGGTGTGTGTACATTTTTTCCCCAGAAAGCCAGTTGTTAAACATTTACCAATTCACTACTGCCTCAAACTCAACATATCCAGAACTCACCTCATCATCTTTCTCCCAAAGACCCAGACTGTCCTCCTACATTCTCCATTTCTACTAATGATACCACATTCTGCCAATCGCCTGATCTAGAAACCTCAGAGCCATCTCCAACTTCTCTCTCTTGTGAAGCAAGCACTATGACTTACTCATCTTTGAATTAATCATTATTTTTAATTGAAATCAGCACACTGCAAAGTCCACATTAGAAAAAGAATATAAGCTTTCAGTGTCTCTACTTTGCTGCCTGGTTTCCTGAGATTCTCCTTCATTATCTTCATCCATTTTTTCCATCTGCTGTCCTCAAAACAATGGAGAAGATTAATTCTGAGTTCTTCTGATCTTGAGCTAAGAAAAGGTCTATCTATTCCTTTTTTTCCCCAAAAGTGATTTTCCTCCCACACTGTGACCCATATACAAGGACAGTCTCCTTAGGTCCTTCCCACACACCCTGTCTTTCCATGTGAAAAGCTGACTTCATTTGGATTTTTACTCCTACTTACTACCAGAGAAACATTCTTGCAGCTGCAACAACCTGTGCTCTCATTATACTACCATATTACCAAACTGAAGGAACAACAAAACTGTAACATAATGTGTCATATTGGAAAAAGCACTAGATTTTGAGTCCCAAGATGTGGGTTAGGATTTCAATCCAACAAGCATGTATTTAGTTGTATGTTAGGGATAAGAAAGACAAAGCAAAAAAAAAAAAAAAAAACCACCCTCCTTGGGACTTTTTTTCCTCATGTGTAAAATGAGGATCCTGGATTAGAGCGTGTCTAAGGTTCCTTGCAATTCCAAATCCTATAATCCATTGCTAAGTCCTACTATATGTAACTTCTTTTTCCTTTCCTAACTCCTGAAATGTCATTAAAGAGACAGCATATAATGTAAGTCAGAGTCAAAGGCAAGAAGAGACATTGGAGTATAAGTGGCAAAATATTATGCTAATTTATCTCCAAGGGATGCCATTCATTTGGTGACCAGACAAGATGCAGAAAACCAGTCCCTAGGTGAGTGCAATGGACTATCGTTTCAGAGACTAAGCAGGTAGTTAGGGTTAATTTGACTTCTTTGGTCCCAAGCTAAACCTTGATGAAATTAAAATGATGCTTTGTGGCTATATGACCACATCTTGGAGCGTGGCTAAAAAGGTCTTTCACATAATTAAATTGTGTTTTGAGATTTATGGATGTATCCTCAACACTGCTGATAAAGACACCTTCTGTGCACATTGCTTTAATTATGTCCCCTACTCCTTAACAATCTGTAATGATGTCCATCATTCTTCAGATGGAGATTGAGCTCTTCACCCTTGTTACAATGCCACCATAAGCATTTGTTGAGCGAAGTAATCGTGGTCCTTTAACTTCCCAATTCCTATGTTCTTCACCTACACAAAGACTCCTTTTTCAAAAGTTAATCTTGCACTCTCTTTCCTGTGATAAAAAACTTAATTCATTCACAGCAGATAACGCCATGCAGTTCAGTGCGGAAGGGTCTGAGAGTAGAGAAAAGAATTGCTTTGACTGCATTCCAAAAATTTTGGTATGTTTTCTCATTGTCATCGTTATCTTTAATAAAATTATTCTATCATTTTTATGACTTATTCTTTAACCCATCAATTATTTAAAATCAAGTTATGTGGTCAACAGGCTAGGGATATATCCATCTGTTCCCTTAAAAATATCATTAGTCTAGACTAGGATGTAATCAAGTTCCATCTAACTTCTAATCACTTTGTCATTTGGTGGGGGGAAGGAGGACCCCAAGCTCTGAATCCAAGTTTTGACCCCTTTCCCCCATAATACCAGTTACACAATGAAAACACATAGCAAAGAGCAAAGAACTCCATTTATATCACTCTATCACCTACTAAAATCTACATTGTTTTCTTTCTTCTTCTCCTATGCTTATTTCCTCAATTTCTTTTTCTTGCTTATTGATATAGCATCCTTGTTTCACCTCAGTCTAGTTTATCCCTGTTACTTATAATGCTGGCTTTTTATTTTAGATATGTGTTATTTATCATGTTAAGGAAAAGTACGTTTTTTCCTATTTTTCTAGTGTTTAACAAAAATGTATGTTGTATTTTGTCAAAAACTCTTTTTGTACCTACTAGTATGTTGCTTTTTCTTATTAATGTGGCTAATTAAGTTTATAATTTTCCTAATATTAAAGCAGCCTTTCATTCCTGATAAAAGTCCAATCTGTGTTAATTTTTGGATATGTTGAATCCTCTTTGCTAATATTTTATTTAAAATTTTTGCATCAATATTCATTAGAAATATAGGTCTAAGGTTTCTTTTTCTGTTTTGACTCTCCTTGGTTCAGGTATCAGGACCATATTTCTGTCATAGAAGGCATTTGGTAGGATCCTTTCTTTTTTTATTTTTGCAAATAGCTCATATAATATTAGAATTACTTGTTCTTTGAAGGTTTGGTAGAATTCACTTGTGAATCCATCTGGTCCTGGTTTTTTTTTTCTTTAAGAGCTCATTTATGACTTCTTTAATTTCTTTTTCTGAGATTAAATTGCATAAATTCTTTATTTCTTGTTCTGCTAATTTGAGATTTTATATTTTTGCAAATATTAATGTATTTCATTTTAAATTATCAGGTTTGTTGGCACAGAATTGAAAAAATAGATTCTAATAATAACCCTTGCTACTTCATTTGTTGTGAATTCTTTTTCATTTTTGATAATCATAATTTAGTTTTCATTTCTTTTTAATAAAATTTGCTGGTTTTTTTTTTCAAAAAAAAAAACAGCTCTTAGTGTTACTTATTCATCTTGTTCTTGTGTTGTTCTTAGAGTGTTCACTATATTCTTAATATGTTCCTTGATTTTCAGGTTTTATATTTTGAACCTTTATTCAGGTTTTTTTTCCCTAGGTTTTTTTTTTCAGTTGTCTGTCCAATTCATTGATCTGTTCTTTCTCTTTTTTTTTTGTTAATGACAATGTTTAGAGATATAAAAATTTCCCTTAAGAATTGCTTTGACTGCATTCCAAAAATTTTGGTATGTTTTCTCATTGTCATTGTTATCTTTAATAAAATTATTCTATCATTTTTATGACTTATTCTTTAACCCATCAATTATTTAAAATCAAGTTATGTGGTCAACAGTCGATGTTTAATATTTTTTTCTGTTGCCCATTATTTAATATGATTTTATTGCATTGTTGTCCGTAAAGGATGTGTTTCATATATCTGATTTTGTGAAGTTTTATACCCTAATGCATAGGCAAATTTTTTTTTGTTTTTTGGATTTTTTTGGCTAGGCAATGGGGTCACACAGCTAGTAAGTGTTATGTGTCTGAGGCCAGATTTGAACTCATGTCCTCCTGAATCCAGGGCTGGTGATCTATTCACTGCATCCCCTAGCTGCTCCATAGGAAATTTTCTGAAGTTGCTTTTCACAGATGATAAATATGTATACTCCTTTGTATTCTTGTTCAGTAATAACCAGAGGTCTATCGTATCTAACTCTTCCAACATTCTATTCAGATCCTTAACTTCTGATTTTTTTTAACTACGGCTAAAGGTATACATTAACTTTTTCAACTATTATAATTTCATTGTCAATTTCTCCTTATAATTCATTTAATAGCTTTTCTTTTAAATATTAAATTCTGTGTAATTTGGTGTGTACATGCTAAGTATTAAAATTAATTCATTGCCTATAATATCCTTTTCCAAAAAGTAGTTTCTCTGTTGTCTTTTTTAAATCTAGTTTTGCCGTTGCCTCGATTAAAATCATAATTGCTACCCTTGTTTGTTTTTCTTTTAGTTCAGCTGAGGCATAACAGATTTTGCTCCAACTCTTTAACTTAAAAGTGTGAGTGTTTGTTTCAACTGTGTTTCTTATAAACAACATATTGTTGGATTCTGCTTTCTAATTCATTCTGTTATCTTCTTCCATTCTGTTGGTGAGTTCATCCCATTCACATTAATATTTAATTCCATATTTCCCTCCATACTGTTCTCATGTATGTTTTCTTCTCTTTGTTACCTGCCCTCTCTTTATTACAGGCTTTCATTTTAACCTCCTCTTCATGATCTCCTCTCCCAGGTTAGAGTTTATTTTGTTAATGATTAACACCTCCCTGAATCAACTGTCCCTCTTATTCCCCCCTTTCCTCTCTTCCTGTTCCTTCCTGTATCCCTGTTGAGTTGAATGTATTTCTACATCATAATCTTTGTGTGTGTGTATGGGTATGTATTTGTGTGTTTTGCCCTCTTTTGACCAATTTATATGAAAGTGAAGTACCGTTGACACCCACTCTTCCCACTTCTTCCACATTTGTATGTATTTGCACTTCTACTTGCACACCTTGACTATGTGAGATCAGTTTTCCCATCTTTCTTCCTATTTTCCACCTAGTGTATACTTCCCTCCTCTCTTTTCTTCCTTCTTTCAGTATTAAAACATGACATAACCTTTTCTAGGTCTTCTGTCTCATTTGACTATTTCTATGACCTTCAATGACATACAATTCTGAAAAGTCTTTTTATCATTCCTTCCCATCCCAATTAGGATGTAAATAAATTCCCTTTCAATAATTGTTCATTTATATTTAACTTTTTTCTAGACTCCCATATTTGTCTTTCAAAGTTGTCATTCAGTTCCAGTTACTTTGTAATAAGTCCTCTATTTCACTAAATGTCTATTTTTCCCTTGTAGGATTATATTCAGTTTTCTCAATAAGTTATTCTTGGTTGCCTGTCTACATCTTGCCTTTCAAAATATCACATTCCATGTTTTCTATTCTTTCATAGTACTAACTGCAAAAGCTTGTGTGATCCTGACTGTAGGTTATCAGTATTTGAAATCTTTTTTTCTGGCTATTTACAATATCTTTTCTTTGATCTAGATGCTCTGGATTTTGTCAATGATTGACATTCCTAGAACTCATCATTTTGGGGCTTCTTTCAAGTGATGACTAGTAGATCCTATTTTCACATCATCCTCTTATTTCAATATACCTGGGTAGTTTCTTTGAACATTCTCCTAAAATGATAGTCATGTTCTTTTTTTATCATGTATTTCAGATAGTTCAATGATTAAGTTATTTCTCCTTGATCTACTTTCTAAGTCAGTTGTTTTTTATATGAAACACCTTACATTCTCTTCTTTTTTTTCCAGTCTTTTCACTTTATTTAATATTACTTGTTGCCTTCTGGAGTCACAAACCTTTCATATGGTATTTTTAATTCTTTTTCCAAGGCTCTGCTCCATAGCTTTCATTTCATTTATAATATTATTTTAACTCTCTCTTTCTTTCTCTTTCTTTTTTTAGTTCTTGCTAGACCATCTCCAGTCAGCCTGATCTTTATCTTGTCACTGGACCCACACAGTTCCAGAGGAGAAAGTGAGGCTGGTGACTTTGCACAGCCATCCCTCACTTAAATCCAATTCACTTGCAAGTCATGGCATCACCGTCCTGATATCATGGTCCTCTTCAAGAACAAAGGACAAGCAACAAAACAGTTCTTGCATTATTTCTTCAAGGAATTTTAATTGATTTCTTATGCAAACTATTTTTTTCTTTGAGTTTTTGCTTGTGGATAGGGTTTTTAATTTGTTCTCCTTTTATGAGTTTGTGTCTTGGGCACCCTTGGCATCATAAAAGTCTTTATCTTTGTTGTTCTTTACTCATTTAGATGCAGCTAGGTGGCACAATAGATAGAGAGCTAGGACTAGAGTCAAGAAGAACTGAGTTCAAATGTGGCCTCAGACATAAACTAGCTGCAAGACCCTGGACAAGTCGCTTAATCTGTTTGCCTCATTTTCCTCATTTGTAAAATCAGGATAGTAAGGGTGCCTACTTTGCAGGGATATTGTAAGGATCAAATGAGATAATAATTGTAAAGTGCTCTGCACAGTGTTTGGCATATAGTAAGTAGCATATAAATGTTAGTTATTACAGATATACTTTGGTTTATTGCTCTTCATTTTGCTGTGCTTCACAGATACTGCATTTTTTACAAATTGAAGGTCTGTAGCAACTCTGCATGGAGCAAATCTATCTGCGCCATTTTACTAACTGCATGTGCTCACATAGTGTCTCTGTGTCGTATTTTGGTAATTCTTCCATTATTTCAAACTTGTTCATTATTGTTATATCTGTTACGGTCATCTGTGGTCAGTGATTTTTTGATGTTAGTATTGTAATTGTTTTGGGGAAACACAAACTGTGTCCATATAAGACAGCAAACTCACTAGAAAAATGTGCATGTTCTGATTGCTCCACTGACCAGTGGTTCCTCCTCCTCCCTCCCTCCCTCCCTCCCTCCCCCCTCTCCTTGAGCCTAAGACACAACAGTATTGAAATTAGGCCAATTGATCACTCTACAATGGCCTCTAAGCCTTCAAGTGAAAGGAAGAGTCAATTTATGCTGCAAACTTCATTGTTTTGTTTTAAGAAATTGCCACAGCCACCCCAACCTTCAGCAACAACTACCCTGATCCGTCAGCAACCATCAGCACTGAGGCAAGAACCTTCACCAGCAAAAAGATTACAACTTGCTGAAGGCTCAGATGATGGTAAGGATTCTTTAGCAATACAGTATTTTTAAATAAAGTATGTACTTTTTTAAGACATAATACTATTGCATACTTAAAAAACTACAGCATAGTGTAAACGTAACTTTTATACACACTGGGGAACCAAAAAATTCACGTGACTCACTTTACTGCAATATCTGCTTTATTACAGTGGTCTGAAACTGAACCCAATATCTCCAGTATCTTCAAGGTATGCCTATATTATTGTTTACTCATGTGTTTTTTAATTCTAAGTGTACAATGGTATTTCTTTTTCTTCTTCTTTCTGACATTCTTCCACTCTTCAAAATCCTAACATAATGCTATCCACATCCAAAGAAAGAATTATGGAGTTTGAATGTAGATCGAAGCATACCATTTGCTATTTTTTTTTCTTCTGTTGAGTTTTGTTTTCTCTTTCTGGTAGTTCCTCCCATTGGTTCTAATTCTTACAACATCACCAATGTGAAAATACTTTAATAGGAAAAAAAAATCCTAACACAGATCAGGTTTTCCTTTTGCCTCTTTAAATCTTTTTTTTCCCTACTTCTCTCCATTCACCCGTCTCTTCCCACCCACCCCTGGCCCCTTGTATAAAGCTCCTCTTTTTATTTTCTTTTTAAGAAGATGTTACATGAAAGGTGGCTGAAGAAACTGGGAGTATTTGACCTGGAAAGAGAAAGCTTAAGGAGGCAAAGATATTTGTCTTCACATATTTGAATATCAGCCATGAAGAACCTGTATTAGACGTTCTGCTTGGCCCTTGGTGGGAAGAGCGAGGAGTGATGGAGAGAAGTAGAGTAGTCTTGTGCATCCTGCCAGCAGACCTGGCCAACACAGGCCCTTATAACCTGAGAAGCATATTTTCAATTGGCTCTCTCAGTCTCATGACTGAGCATCCCCCTATTCATGAGTCCCCACCCTGCTACTTTCTGGGATTATTCTTTTTTCTGTGCTTGCCTCCCCCATCTGACCCAGATAGGATCCCCACCCCAAGGCTCTTGATGCAATACCTAGACTGTGTGAAGGACTATAATTCTTCAACCTGAATCTTTTAACTTTTTATCCTAGCTTGTTCATAATAGAAATGCAAGAGCATGCCCTCATTTGAGATACCCTCCTTAAGAATTATTATTAGAATATTCTAGAATGTTTTTCTTTACTTTGTGATACCAACAGGATTTGATTCAGGTTTGGAATTTGTGCTGATGTGTGCTACCAGAATCTGTATTTTTATCACCAGCACATTCGGCTAGATCAACACATCACCTCACCTTGAACAGTGTGTTCACAAACCTAATCAAAACTAAAGATCTCCAGGGATGGCAGACTCCAAACCAAGTTCTAACACCCAACATTTAGTCCTCCAGTCACCCAAATGACAATTTAACCCCTTCATGGAAGGCCCATAGATTCCTCCAGGGGCAGGCACTATGTTGTGATGTACTCTAGCGTGTTTGGGAATCTGGGGTCCAGAGTGAAGTACACATTCTCTTGACCAGTACTCTTGCCAACAAATAGCATTAATCAACCAAGTGGTGAGTGTGGACTCTTTCCTTGAGTAAAATCCCACTGGACTAACATGGCTGAGATAGCCAGCACTTTGTTGACTCAGTCATACTTGCATAACTTGATTTAAGTAAAAAAAAGTTTCTAAATTAGAGATATGGCAATGTGGCATATTCTGTCTTGGGAACAAATGGGTTCCCTTATATTGGAGGAATTCACTCAGAATCTGGATAAAGAATATTATATAGGAAGGTTGTTCAGGTAGAACAAAATGATCTCTGAGAACTCTTATTCTGGGATTCCATAGCTCATAGGGACACAGGATCAGATTAAGAGATAGAAGGGAGCCACTGAGTCTAACCCTCTTTATTTTACAGATGAGAAGACTGAAACCCAAAAAGGTGATTCATTTACCCATGATCATTCAGCCAGTACGTGTCTAAGCAGGATCTGAACACAGGAACCAATGGTATTGAGAGCATTCATCCAATAAAGTGTAGATTTGCTGCTTGTATAAAACCACATAAATGTGGTTTTCAATACCAAATATTTAGAGGCTACTCTGTGCTAGGCAATGTACTAAGTACTGGGATACAGTGATAAAAACAAAACAGTGTTTTCCCTTGAGGATCTTAAATTCTACTGGAGAAAGATAAGTAAAGGCAATTTAAGGAAAGAGAGAGAGAGACCACTAACAACTGAGGGCATCAGAAAAGGTTTCGCATTAGCGGTAGGACCTAAACTTAGCCTTGAAGAAAGCTAAAGATTTTTAAATGAAGAGGAAGTTAGTTCAAATTCTGCCTCAAACATTTACTAGCTGGTGACCCTGGGCAAATCACTTAACCTCTCTCAAATTTGGTCTCCTTTACTATAAAATGGGGATAATAATTTGATAGGGTTGTTGTGAAAATCAAGTGAGATAATATATGTAAAGCACTATGCAAACCTTAAATTACTATATAAATGCCAGTTATTATCATCATCATCATTATGATGATGATGATTACTTTAGGAGGGACTGCATTCCAGGCATAATAGGAAAGCCTGCATAAAGACACAGAGATGGAAGATGGGATGTCAGCTTCTAGGACCTGCCTAATTTTAGTCAAAACATAACAAAAAACAAAATTATAAGTGAGAGAGTATGAAATGCAGTCCTGAATTTGATTTTTTTTTTTACTTTTTTGTATACAAAGTATTATCTTTCCTGATTTAAAGAAAAACATTTTAATTCTTTAGATGGAAATACTTGTATAAATAAAACAAACATTTTTCGAATATCCTATTTCTAAATAAGAAATGTCAAATGTTCATCCCCATTCTATCAAGGTTGGTGGGTAGGTAGGTTGGAAAGAAGTGGGGGGAGGGGGTCTGAGGAGAGCCAGCATAAGGCTACCACTCAGACAAATGCTTGCACAAACAGATGGGTCCTCTACTGTGCCCTGAAGGCAAACAGACAGGGGCTCTGTTGGACCACTAGGAGGGAGGAAATTCCAGAGTCATGTTCCCTTCTCTGAGAATGCCCTGCCCCTGGGTCCCTAGACTTCAAACCTTCAGCAAGCTCTGTTTGCTCCTTGATCTCCAGTGCCATGGGAGAATTGGAGGAGAGGGCTGTCGCCAGAGTACCCAGTACTTCAATCCTATTTGACTTTATAGATGAAAGCAAACACCTTGAACAGCTAGGCAAAGAATACTGGGGGCTTGGAAAGGCTGTGCAGCACACGTGTCACATACTCCACAGGATATGCAAAGGCTTTGAAAAACCTCTCTGTAATACAACAAAATTTTTTTTAAATGATAGTAGAGAAGTCACTTCCTATTGTCCTTAACTGCCACCCTTCCAGGGCTTAAGCTTCTCTCAAATCCTACAAAACACATTCAGGACTTTTTCACCTCTATATCTCATGCTTCATTAACAAACTACGTTTACTAGTTAAACTCTGCCCACTCCAGACATAGCATAACATCAGGCTTTTATTGCTAATTTCATTTGCAGTTGCCTAATTTCTGTTGACACATAATGATCATGTAAACTTTAGGAAATTAAGATCCTCTAGCAAAAGGCCTGACAAAAAGGCAAAACAATAAATCGATTAGTTGCAGTTATATAAATAACAATTGCCAATGATAACCATAGAACAGAAAGATTAAGATTCTGGAGTTTCCATACCTTTTGGTAATTCATCAAGCAAACTTACATAACCTAAAAATTATAAAGTGGAGGTGTTTTAAACTCTTTAATTTAACAGACACTTATCTGCCTTCACAGACTAAATTCATAATTCATAATTCAAATTTATAGACTAAAAATATATTGCAAATATCTGTATTTAACTGTTATCTTTGCTAACAGAACAGGCTCAGGTACTACAAAATAATGACATAATAATTATTTCCATTTCATTTAGGAATGCTATCAGATTATCAAATCTCTAGTTTCAGATACACAGACCCAAAGCTAAGTATTCTGCCACTGGGGCCTTCTTTTTTATCCCTACATGACCACAAGGTAAGCCCTAAGTCACCACAGGTCAGCTCTAACAAATAATCAAAAACCGAATGGGCGTAGGGGAAGGTTCTGTAAGTTTAGTTGTGGGAATGAGAATCATGCACACTGCAAGAAGAGAAGGTGAGGAATTTATACACTCATTCATTCCTCCACAGCATCATCATCAAAGATAAGAATCGACTATGGAGAATGATATGGAAACCTCTTTTTTTTCTGCCTCTCACAACAGAATAGAGAAACAAGCCTGACCATACTGACTGTCCACTCTTGTGTTTAGGAAAGGTCAAATAAATTACAAGGGGTTAGTTTATGTCTTCCTAAAAATACATTTCTATGACTTGAGTGCTGACACATTTTAAAAATAATATTTCTATGCTGCCATCTAGTGCATTCTTTAGGTAATGCAGACAAAACATGTAAGGTAATGTGTTGGGCTTAAAGCCTAAAATAATTTTTAAAAAGAAAAGGAAGGAAGGAAGGGAAAAGGAAAGAGGGAAGGAAGGAAGGAAGGAAGGAGGGAAGGAAGGAAGGAGGGAGGGAAGGAAGGAGGGAAGGAGGGAGGGAAGGAGGAGAAGGAAGGAAGTTTTACTAGACACAGGAAATTCCTATTTGATCAATGAGTTAGAGCCACCTACCAGAACAAAGATATAAGGTTGGTATGGAGGGCACACTACTTCACCCCTGGTTGTTTTAACCAAACTTGAGGAACAATGGATATTTTGACAGTTTGTCCCAATGTCGCTACTCTGTCACAGAAAAGATCTTTTAAGGCAATACCTGAGAGATATGTGATCTAATCAGTGGAGGCCCTCCCTCCACAAAGGAAGATTGCAACTCCTTTATGATTTAGCATGTGACTTACAAGATTCACTAGGGCAAAAACAAAACAAAACACACACACAAAACAAACAAACAAACAAACAAAAACCATTACCATGAGCTTCTCCGGACTTAGCTAAGCTGGTCCATTGAAAAGACATACAATCAATCCATCTCCGGGCCCAACCTTGGAGCTTCTCCAACTTGTGAGAATTTGCCAGTTTGTACTTCTCAGCCAAAGTCCTGAAGAACATAGGCTTACCTCCATACAATGAAGAAACATTACAGTAGGATTTTAGTAGAACTTTCTTAAAGGGAAAAAAAAAACAACTTTCTTATATTAAAGAGTACTATCTCTACCACTCAGAGTTGAACTTTGAGAGCAAAGTTGATAACATTTATTTTCTCAAAATTAATAGGAAAGTCACACTTTGAGGATAAATCTACAATCATTTCTTCTTTTGCTCTGGACATCACCCCTCAGGTTGCCAGTTACCAATAACTATCGTTGGAAAGGCCTTTTGTTTTGCTTTTTTAGTTTGTGGAAGAATCTGTCAACAAGTTTTTATTAAGCACCTACTATACGCCAGACACTGTGCTATGCACTGGGGATACAAAGAAAGGCAAAAACAGCCCCTGCTCTCAAGGAGTTCATACCCTGATGGGGAAGAGAACATTCAAACAACTAACGTACAAACAACATACATACAGGATACATTGGGGATAGTCTCGGAGGGAAGACACTGGCATTAAGGGGGATTGGAAAAGGCTTCTTGTTGGAAGTGGGACATGAGGAAGAAGAGAATTCCAGGCCCATACAGGCCAGCGAAGTGCAGATTCAGAAATGGAATATCTTGTTTAAGAAGCAGCAGGGATAGCAGTGTCACTAGATTTAGAATACTTGTGTCCCACTGTCCACTGTCTCCATGCCTGGCTTTCATTTTGTCTTTCTATACCCTACCCAAAGTCTTATGGTAATGTTACCCCTCTCTCAGAGGCCCCCTTTCAATCCCCACCCAAACTCCAAAGTGACAAAAGACTAACCCTTCTCCCTATATAACTGCTTCTGTTAGCAAATACCACCAGCACCCCTGCCAAAGGTTTTTACCCTAGATTTTAAAAAATGCATTTTCCCCCTAGTTTTGATCTACATAAACATAGATTTCATTTTTAGGTTATGCCACCAACAAGTTTTTAGCCCATTGCTCCCACCTTTTCTTCTCCATCTTTCATCATGGCGGCCTGACAGGACTTGAATCCTCCATGTTTTCCTGTAAATGGGGGCATAAATTATACTGAATGGGTATGGTGGGGAGGGCGCAAACAGTGGGAGAAGGAAAGAAATGCCAAAGTGTGGAAAGCAGAACTAGCACTCATCTGAAGAGTCACTCTTTGGTAGTATCCTTCTTCTAGGTTGTGTGTAAAAGTTCTTTAAGGGAATTATAATGAACCCTCATAGGGCTGGACTGCCCCACCCCACAGTGGAGGAAGGCATAACAAATCACAGCATTTTTCAGCAAGCCAGTCTTCTGAATACAATAGCTCTTTAATAGGCTTTTATCTGGGGTGTATGTGTATGTATGTATTCCTACCTGAGTAGGAATAGCACCAGTGATGTGAGGGCTAGGTGAGCCTTTCCTAGGACTACTCATCCACTTTTGGTGACTACCTGTCACCCAACTCTCACCTGTGGCTCAGAGAAGATGTCAAATGCACAGCAGCCACACCCAGGTAAAACCACCTCAGCAGATGGGCTAAATCAGGTTGAGGCCTCAAGCCAATCAGTGAGATAAGCATGTGAAGACTTCCTCCAGCAGAATGGGCAGATAAGAACAGTTTGTTCCAATGGTCATGAAGGCAGCTGAAGTAGGCTCTGTGGAGCTTGGTCAGACTTCAAAGATGATAAGACACCCACTGCATCCCAGGCCATCGCCAGTCATCCTGACTTTTGTCTTGTCCCAGGACTTCAATAACTCCGTAAGAGAAAGTGAGGCTGACAAGTTTATGGAACTCTGCCTCACTTAAATCCAATTCATACACAAGTCAAGACATTATTCCGTGATGTCATTGGTCCTCTTTGAAAACAAAGGATGAACAATGACAACAATATTAAGTAGCTACTACATGCTAGATATTGCATGAAGTGCTAGGGATTCAAAATGAAATAGTCGCTGCCCTCAAGGAGCTTACATTCTATGAGAGAAGATAATATGCACACATATAAATATACACAAAATATCTATGAAATAAAACAAGGTATTTCAAAGGCAAAAGGAATTAGCAGTTGGGGAAATCAGTAAAGGCATCATGTAGAAGGTGGCATTTAAGCTGGACTTTAAAGAAAACTAAGGATTCTAAGAGATGGAGATATATCCCAGGCAAGGAATGGGAAGTGGAATATCATGTATGAGAAATAGCAAGAAGGGTGAGTTTGACTAGACCAGTCAGTGAAAGGAGAAAAGTCATTTTTTTTTTTTAAATCTAGAGAGGTAAGTTGGAACTACATTACAAAAGGCTTTTAAATGCCAAACAAAAAAGTTTGTATTTGATCACAGAGGTACTAGGGAACCACTGGAGTTTATTGAGTGGGGAATGATATGGTCAGATCTGTGCCTAAGAAAAATCATTTTGGCAGCTGTGTAGAGAATGGATTGGGGAGGGAAAAGAAGAGACTTGAAGCAGAGAGACCAATTAGGAGGCTATTGAAGTGTAGAGAGGAGAAGAGGGAGCCCAATTAAGCTTAAAATTGCACTGACTTTTGGGAAACCCTGTACATTTTTTGACAGTAAATATGTCATTTCAATCATCCAGTGTGTCATGATAACAATAGCATTTATACAGCACTTGCAATGTGCCAGGCACTGTGCTGACAAAGTGCTTTGCAATTACTACCTCATTTGGTCCTCACAACAGCCCTAAAGGAAGGGCTATTACAATCCCCATTTTACAGATGAGGAAACTGAGGCAAAGAGAGCTCAAGTGACTTGCCTAGGGCTACACAGCAAGTAAGAGGCTAGATTTGAACTTGGGTCTTCCTGACTCCAAACCCAGTATTCTACCCATTGCACTACCTAGCTGTCAACCAGAACTCTTCGTATTATACCACTCCTAGCGTCTGGAGGTACTTAAGTTTGAAACTCATTTCTGCTACTTAGCAGCTGAGTGACCATGAGCAAGTCGCTTGATCCCTCCAGGCTTCTCTTGTCTTCTGAAGTCTCCTATACCATACACCCTTCGACCCACCTTCTCAGCTGAGGACCTTATTACTCACCTACTAATGCTCCCTTTCCTCTCCCCTACATTTCAACAGCCTCTTAATTGGTTTCTTTCCTTCAAGTCCCTTCTCTTTCCTCCCCAATCCATCCTCCATGGTTGCCAAAATATTTTCTTAAGCACAGCCCTGACCTTAACATTCCTTACTCAAGAAACTCCAGTGGTTCCCTAATACTTCTATGATCAAATACAAATTCCTTTGTTTGATATTGAAGTCTTAAAAGCTTAAGATTTAAACTTCACTGACTTTTTGTAAACCCTATGTAAGCAATAAATTCATTTTGAAGGAATTTTTTTTTAATTTATATTTTAAACCAAGCCTCCCCTTCCTACCTGCGATGGAGGTACAGGGGCTACTCACAGAATCAATACCTACCACAGGTAAGCTGGAGCCAAAAAAAATATCTACTGTGAACATTTAAGCCTTGGAAATAGGTAAGCACAACAAATCAGAGCTTAATTTATTGTTTTGTTGATTGTCTAGACTTTAGAGAGTGATGGAGAAAATGTTAATTATGAAGATTGGGCAGGGAGGAAAGGAAAAAAAAGGAGAAAATATACATGATAACTTCATTATATATTTAAAAGGAATAGCATTGCTAGTTATGTGTAACAGATTTGTAGCTTCATATGCAATCATCTTTTTTTATTATACTATGTTATAGAAATGTTCGTTTTATTCCATAAATTTAAAACTAAATAGTTGTTTTCTAAAAAGATTAAACATAAAAGCGTGTTATGGGTACTTTTAATTTTTTAGAGCTGGTTGTAAACATTTCCTGGCACATCCCTGTCTGATAAATTTTGGACTTACGAGGATTCACCCCTCTTTAAGCAACCCAGTAAATTCCATTCCTGTGGGGACTCACTATATTAACACCCATCTTAGTGCAAAACTTAGTGAAGACACCCAATCAGCTTAGGCCACAGCTCCAACACTCCCTGCCACCCCACCATTGCCCAGCCTCCCTGGTAGCAAGGGTTATAGGCCTGCACCACCACATTCAGCTTAAAGAAATTTTAATTTAGGTACAAATTTATCTTTTAATATGGCTACTCATTTGCCTGCAACAATAATTTAAAAGGCATTTCAATACTATAGTCCTTTGACATTTTGCTTTTTAAACTTGGGACTGAGTGAATGCAAACATGCACAAGATCTTCATTTAGTTGATCCCAGACTATTTTTCACGTTCATCCATCCCAGATGCCTTAAGATATCTCATCATCTCCCCTGACATGGCAGCCACTGCCCCTTCCCCATTTGGAACAATCTTTCCAGACCAGTGACCACATCTCCTTTCCCAGGTGAGTTTGTCCACTCAATTGGGAACTCCACCATGGGGCTAAGAATGAATGGCTTTTATCATCTCGGCTATTATCGTATTGCCTTCCCCAAGGAAGCGCTAGGTCATATAGCCCTGGAGTCAGAAAAATCCGAGTTCAAATGCAGCCTCAAACACATTACTAGCTGTGTGAGCCTAAGAAAGAGTTATTTAATCTGCCTGCCTCAGTTCCCTCAACTATAAAATGTGCATAATAATAGCTCCTACCTCACGGGGTTGTTGTGAGGATCACATGACATAGTTGTAAGGTACTTGGCACATAATAATTAATAAATTAATCATTAATAAGTGCTTATTCTTTTCCCCCTAAGATTTCTCTTCTTTAGTCTATCTGCAGACCCTTCAATAGATCTTTGTTCAGTCCTCTTGTGATCCTGGTCCTCCTCCTCTGAATGTGCTCCATTTCGTCTTTATCCATTTTACAATTAGCATCCAGAAGTGAACAGAGTACTCTAGATGTGGTCTGACCATGGCAGTCTATTGCAGAATTATCACCTCCCTTGTTCTGGACGCTATGCTTCTCCTAATGCAGCTTGTAATGGCATTTGCTTGTCATATTCTTGTCATAACTTCAATACTTCAAGGACCAGTCATTTCACGAATCACTGATCCACTGAAATATAAGGTACTGTCTCCTTAACTAATAAAGAGAGAAACCCCTCTAGCCTAGACAAGTTAAATGAGCTGCTAGGGAGAAAAAAAAAGCAGCTGGAGGAGAGCCTTCTGGCGATGAACATCTCTGAATTTGGTTAGTGTCATCTACGGATAACAGGCATAGGGTTATTTTATCAATGGTCAAAACTTCCCGCCTTGTTAGGAAGGCACAGTGGAAAGGATATTGCATTAGGGTTAGAGGAACTGAGTTTGAATTATGGCTCTGTTGTGTATTCTTGGACAAATCCTTTAACCAGCCAGAACATCAGATTCATCCAATTCCTCATCACTAGAATGTAAGCTACTTGAGAGCAGAGAACTTCATTTTTGCCTTTGTATTCCTAGAAACTAGCACAATGCCTAGCACATAGTAGGAAAATGAGATATTATTTGTAAAGTGCTTAGCACAGTGCCTAGCACATAGTAGGCACTTAAATGCTTACAGACTGATCTTTTAAATAGTCTGAATAATATTGTAGAAAGAATAATAATTAATTTCTAGATCTTACAGGTAAATTTTTCCATGCTCCCCAAGCAGAACAATTAATCCCAATAATATATAAACTATTTGAAAAAGTTGGCAAAGAAGAAATCCTACCAAATTCCTTCTACGACACAAATATAGTTTTGATACCTAAATCAGGGGAATCAAAAACAGAGAAAGAAAACTATAGGCCAATTTCCCTAATGAATATTGAAGCAAAACTTAAAAAAAAATACTAGCAAGGAGATTACAGTATTATATCACAAAGATCATATACTATGACCAGATGGGATTTATAGCAAGAAGGCAGGGCTGGTTCAATATTAGGAAAACTCTAAGCATATAAAAAAAATCAGACGATTATATCAACAGATGCAGAAAACATTTTTGACAAAGCACAACACCCATGAGAAAGCACAAAACTAGAAAGCATAGAAATAAATGGATCTCTTCTTAAAATGATTAGTAGTATCTATCTAAAACCAAGAGCAAGTAATATCTATAATGAGCATAAACTAGAAGCCTCCTCAATAAGATCAGGAGTGAAGCAAGGATGTCCATTATCACTGCTATTATTCAGTATTTTATTCAAAATGCTCGCTATATATAAAGGAATAAAAATAGGCAATGAAGAAATAAAACTATCACTCTTTGCAGATGATATGATGGTATATTTAGTGAACCCTAGAGAATTAAGAAACTAGTTGAAACAATTAACAACTTTAGAAAAGTCACAGAATATAAAATAAATCCACATAAATCATTTCTATATATTACCAGCAAAGTCCAGCAGGAAGAGATAGAAAAAGAGATTTTATATAAAACAACTGCAGACAATATAAAATATTTGGGAGTCTACTTGCCAAAAGAAATCTAGAGACTATAAAAACACAATTACAAAACACTTTTCACAGAAATCACAACAGCGCTAAACAATTGAAAAAAACATTGATTGCTCATGGATAGACTAAGTCAATGTATTAAAAATGACCATTCTGTCTAAATTAATTTACTTATTCAGTACCATACCAATAAAACTACCAAAGAATTATTTTATGGAACTAGAAAAAATAATAACAAAATTTCTTTGGAAGAACAAAAAGTCAAGAATATCAAGGCAATAAATGGGAAAAAAAATGTGAAGGAAGGCAGCCTAGCAGTTCCAGATTTCAAACAATATTACAAAGTGGCAATCATCAAAAAAAAAAAAATCTGGTACCAGTTATGAAACAGAGTGGAACAGATTAGGTATACACTATACAGTTGTAAATGACCATAGTAAGCCAGTGTTTGATAAACCCAAAGAAAGATCCAAGCTTTTGGAGCAAAAACTCACCATTTGACAAAAAATGCTGGGGAAACTGGGAAGCAGTTTAAGAGAAACTAGGCGTATAGACCAACATCTCAAATCATACGCCAAAATGAGGTCAAAATTAGTAAATTATTTAGATATGAAAGGTGATATCTTAAGTAAACTAAGGAAGCAAGGAAAAATGTACCTGCCAGACTATATAAAGGACCTATATGTACAAAAATATTTATAGTAGCTCTTTTTGTGGTGGCAAACAACTAAAAATTGCAGGGATGCCCATCAGAGAACAGCTGAACAACTTGTTGTGTATGATTGTAATGGAATATTATTGTGCTCTAAGAAAATAATGAACAGGACAGTTTCAGAAAAACATGTTAAGTTTTATGTGAACTGATGCAAAATGAAATGAGAAGAACAAGGAGAACATTGTATACAGTAACAGTAATATTGTAACAATGATTAACTGTGTGGGGCAGCTAGGTGGCACAGTGGATAGAACACCAGCCTGAATTCAAATTCAGCCTCAGACACATAACACTTATTACCTGTATGACCCTGGGCAAGTCACTTAACCCTATTGCCTAACCGCCCCCCCCCCAAAAAAACCAAAACAAAACACAATGATTAACTGTGAAAGATTTACCTACTCTGATCAAGGCAATTACTCAAGACAATTCCAAAGGACCATTACCATGATGAAAAATGCTATTCAACTCCAGAGAGAGAACTGATAAATTCTGAGTGCAGACTGAAGCATATTTTTTTACTTTCTTTGTTTTTCTTGCTTTTTTGCTTTTCTTTGCAACATAACTAATATGGTAATATATTTTACAAGACTTCACATGAATAACTGAAGTTTTATTGTTTAATCTTCTCAATAGGTGAGAGAGGTGTGAGAGAGGGAGAGAGAATTTAGACCTCAAAATTTTTCTTAAAAAAATAAATGTTATAAACAAATAAAACAAAAAATAAAGTAAATGGGGGTTACCCTTTTTAGAGTAGCAAAGAACTGGAATTTTAGGGAGCTATCTAACAATGGGGAATAACTGAATAACTTATGATTCATGGATATAATATTTTGCCATAAGAAATGATGAAAGGGACAGTTTTAGAGAAATCTAAGAAGACTTGTATGAATTGCTACCGAGTGCAGTGAGCAAAACCAGTAGAATAGTCACAGCAATGTTAAGACAAATATCGAAATTGCTAAGACAAAAAAACTTTGAGAGACTTAAGAATTCTGAATATAATGCAGTGACTAGCCATGATCCAGTGGAGCAAAAATGAAACGTGCCACCCACTTCCTGACACAGAGGTGAGGGACCAAATATACAGAATGAGATATTTTGGAATGTGGACAATATGGGAATTGGTTTTCTTTGATTAAATACATTTGTTATAAGGTCTTTTCTTTTTTCCCCACAGGGAAGGGGTTGGTGCAGAAGTAAGCATGAGAGAAAATGAATACTTGTTAATTTTTTTTAAAATTTATTTAGTTTAATTATTTAATTATTTAATTTTTTAAATGATTTTTTATTTATAATTATTTATTTTTTTAATTATTTAAAAATAAAAAGAAAGAAAATATAAATATGAGCTGCTATTATTAGTAGGACCAACTCCACTAGAATAGCTTTGGAGAACCCATGGTCACCCCCATACGACAGTGAGGTCTTCAATGGAGGAACCATCAGCATAGCTGGATCCAAGGGTACCAAAAGGGATATAAAGCAAAGGTTGTTAGCCTATTCCTACCACCACTATAGAGATGACCTGGACAGTCCTCACATATGCATAACCCAACTTCAACCATTTAAAATAATGGTATCACTGTTTTGTTTGTGGAAATACTTCTTCTGCGTTTTTGTAAATACATCTTTTACAAGGATACATTTTGGTAGTCAGGAATTTGCTTATCATCTGCAAAGAACATATACCCACATTACTCAGCAAGATTCCCATTAGAAGCATTTCTTTCTTTCCCCAAAAGTCATAAAAAGTGTTTAAGAATAAAAGCTCTTAGTGAGAGACTGCATTTTTTAAAAGTATTAGGAGCTTGGGGCAGCTCAGTAGTGTAGTGGATAGAGCTCTGGCCTTGGAGTCAGGAGGACCTGAGTTCAAATCCATCTCAGACACCTGACACTTAACTAGCGGTGTGACCCTGGGCAAGTCACTTAACCCCAACTGCCTCACCAAAAAGCAAAAACAAACAAACAAAAAGTATTAGGAGCTAACGATCATTTTCAGGTCACAGTACAAGGTTTAGGCTTGTAGAATTTAATTTACTCAGAAAAAAAACGTGGAAATAAATGCATGCAATGGGTCTTAGCTTATCAAAGGAATATTTAAGCCCCAAACCCCTCCAAATATCTGTAAAAAAAATGGCTCTAAACAAAGGAGTATTTAAGCATCTAACTGAACAACTGAACTAAGGTGTTTCCAATTAGATAGACGTTGCTTCTAAAAACTTACCCTGGACACCTACATAGAAGAAATGTTTTGGACTATTCTGTTATTTTGCCATCTAGGGGCAACATAGAAAATCAGGATCAAGTAAGATAAAATTTTGTGAAATGTTTTGCAAGCTTAAAGTACCATATAAATGCTAGCTATTCCTATAACAAAGCTAGATGGTTATAGTGGGGATAGTAATGGGGATAGCATGTTGGACTTGAAGTCAGGCAGACTTAAGTTTAAATACTGCCACAAGAATTTACTAGCTATGCAACCCTGGACAAGTCACCTAACCTCTCAGGCTCAATTTCCCTATCTTTCAAATGGGGATATGAATGGTGCCTTTTCATGAGATTGTTGTTAAGGATCAAATGATATAATGTGAAGAAAAAAAAATGATATGATGTGTGCAAGGTGCTTTGCAAGCTTTTGAAACAATATATAAATGCTAGTTGTGATTAATAGCAGTAATAATAATAATTCAAGCAGCATGTTGATTAAGTAGGGGGAAAAGAAATTAAGCTAACTTATCTTTTAGATAACTGGATTATTTAGAAATCTAATAATTGCCTGACATTAAGTTGGAGGATTCAGCTAACAGCTAGGTATTAGCTAATATCGAGCTAACAGCTAGGTGGTACGATGGATGGATGGAGAGACAGGAAAAGAACCTGGAATCAGGAAGACCTGAATTCAAATCTGACCTCAGACAGTAGCTAAGTGATCCTAGGCAAGTCACTTAATTGTCTTCCTCAGTTTCCTCTACTATAAAATGGGGGTAATAATAGCACCGATCTCCTAAAATGGGATATTTGTAAAGTGCTTACATTGTGCCTAGCACAGAGTCGGCTCAATATAAATATCGTTTTACTAAGAGTCTATAGAATGCTGGGTTTTCCCATCTTCTTCTTCTCTGGGCCCCACCCTCTCCAATCTATCCTTCATAGATGTATCATTAAAGTAGTCTTCCTAGTGCACAAGTGTGACCTGGTCTCATTCAAAAACCTTCAAGAATCTATCACATAAAATACAAAATCCTTTGGTCTAGCATTCAAAGCTCTAACTTGACATTCCAGCCTTTTTTCACACTATCAATCTTCATGCACTCCTATGTTCCAGCTGATTTGATCTACTACTATCCTTTCTCCAAACATATCCTACCTACCCTTTTCTGATTTTGCATTTACCTATGCTGAGCCCCATGCCTAAAAAAGAGTGCCTTCCTATCTCTCTCCCTAAAATCCTTCTTTTCTTTCAATGCTCAGTTCAGATGCCTCCTCCTGAAACCTTCTCTAGTTCTTGCTCCTTCCAATTAGAAATGCTCCAACCCTTCCTGAATCTTTCATGCCTCTCCATCTGACCTTGCACATACACTTAGATTCTCACTTGTCCTACTGTTCTTTATGTACATGCCCTATTCCCCCTAGTGGACTGTAAGCTCTCCTTGTTTCTGGATAGCCCAGTAATGTGCCTTGCCCATGGTTGGCAGTTATGCAGTGCTTTTTGAATTTAACTTAATTGCTCACTTAAGACTAAGATCTGTCACATCTAACTAGTTTCGATGTCACCTACAAATCAAAGTTAAAAGGAAAGGCAGAATGACCAGTGAGATTCTAGGATACAGGTTCTCACAGCCAGGGTAGTAGATGTATTTGTAACCAAATTATAGAAACAATTACAAAAGATAGAATAGTATAACTGATTACATTGAGATAAATTATTATTATTTTTCTATTAATAACCAATTATTAAATTAGGATTGGGTTTTTCCCCCTTTTTTTCTTCATTCAGGGAACAACTGTTGTAGATCAGTCAGTCTCTGAAAGACAGGGCTGATGAGATTGGCCAAATGCTCCTGTAACATTCTCCTCAAATTTGGATGGGCCTTCGCCAAAGTAGGAGAATTTACTTCTGATTAAAGTGTAAACAGAATCTAATCTAGGTGAATTCCAACCCTAAAAGTATTAGGCTCAAGGGCATGCCCTTGAAACCTCTCTCTGCCCCACCCCACAACGGTCCCCCACTGTTCAACTTCAGTGGTCGGGTGGAGATCAATTCTTTTGTCCAGAGTGCTGGAGTCAGCTGAGTCTCAAGATCAAGCCACTCTCTCAGCAAAAGGAGCTTTCAGCCTGATGGGGTATGGGCCCAAAATGAGACCTTTGTCCCAATTTGGGCTCCATTTGTCTATGGGCCCTAGAAAACCTTTGGACTGTCCTTGAATTCTCCAACTTGATCAAGGAGATCTCTGGCATTCCCTGGAGGCCATGACTCCCATTGTTTTGGCTACACCCAATCCCCCAATTCTGTTAACCTTGACCTAGCCTGGTCCTCCATTGTCTTGCCTCCCTATAGCCCCAGGCCACTTCCCACCCTTGGTCCCACCTAGGTTCCATTTCCCTGGAATTCTATTACCTCATAGACTACTTGGCCACTCCTAGATATTACCTCATAGACTACTTGGCCACTCCTGGATCCCTCCCACAGTCTTTCTGTATAAAAAGGTCCATCTTGTCTCCATTAAGATGCTCAGATTTTCACAATCTAGCCAATAGCCCATAGATGCTCAGATTCCTTAAGAGTCTAGTTAATATGGCGAATCTTCAATAAACCTTGTTTTTGGCTGCAAGAAGGCTTGGGTCGAATTCTTTCGGGCAGGACCTGCTTGTCGTGATTTTGGGATTCCAGGAGCCCTAAGCTCTAGACCTCATCAAGCCCACCTCCTCATCCACCCCCTCATTAATTGTTCACCTAGTAGGGTTAATCTCTGCCTGACAAGGGCATCTACTTTTCCAAAGGTATTTAAGCATTCAATGATCTCAATGGTTTTGTCTTTGGTTACTGAGAACACTGATCACTCATTTATTACGTGCTAGCCTAATTAATAAATTGATTATTAATTACCCAGAAACTGTCTCTTGGGCATTTCATTTGTCTCAACATGAAACTGAAAAACTACTACACAAAATTAATGCACCTAGGATAAGAAAGAAATCAGTCTTTTGGGGGGAAAAATCTTTCTATCAAATGTCTCTAATAAGAGTTTGGTATCTAAGATATATATATATATAAACCACACACCCACACACACACACACACACACAGCTAAAAGTCATTTACCAATAGCTAAGTGGTCACAGTATATGAACAAAGAGTTCTCAAAAGAATTGCAAACTATTAAAAACCACATGAGAAGGGCTCCAAATCATTAATACGAGAAATGTAATTCAAAACCCTGCAGTTTTGTGCCACACCCTGCAAAATAGCAGATGACAGAAGAGAGGAATTGTCAATGTTTGGAGTGTATATAGGAACACTGACACACTAGTAGACTGTTGGTAGAACTATGAATTAGTATAACCATTTTGGAAAGCAATTTGGAATTATGCAAATAAATAAAATATAAGTTTATATTTTTTGACCCAGAGATTCCATTACAAGGCTTATACCCAAAGAGACCACTGATAAGCAGAAAGTCACCATACATTTATCAAAATATTTATAGCAATGGCTAAACAAACTGTGGTATGTGAATGCAATGGAATATTATTATGATTTAGGAAATGCTTAATATGATGAATACAGAAAAGCATGGAAAGATTTATATGTATTGATACATAGTAAAATAAGTAGAACCAAGAAAGCAATACATGCAATAACTACCACAATATAAATGGAAAGAATCAACACACACACACACACACACACACACACACTCACAAAGTGAATGTTACAAAATTGCAAAGACTAAGAATGGCTCCAAAGTGGAAATATGAAAAAGACATCCTTACTCCCCTCCTTTGCAGAGATAGAAGTCCAAGGGTGTGGATCGTGGCATATTTTTCAGACTTTTATGATGTTATGCTGATTTTTTTTTTGTCTTTAAAAGTACTTTGTTATATGAGGTGGCACTCTGGAAGGGACAGGAGGAAAGATACTAAAGAAAATTTTGGTGATATAAAAAAATTCAAAATATATCAATAAATTTATTTTTTTAAAAAATCTTTCCTAATTGAATATTTCTATGGACAATCTCCTTAATGAATAGTTCATTTAATAAGCTTGTTTTTTAGTGAGTAGATCCTGAGTCTGGTGCTTCAAATATTAAATGTTCTCTAACATTTATAGCTCCCTTTGGCCTACAGAATAAAAGACAAACTCTTCAGCCTGACATTTAGGGCACTCCACGATCTGATTATAGCCTAGCACAGTATTTCCATACTTTAACCTTCTCCTCCATCAAGGTCCAACTCAGATATCACTTCCTCCATGAAACCTACCCCCTCCTCAAATTTTCCCAAATCACTTTGGATCTATACTTAGAATTACAGATTTAGAGTTGGAAGGGGTCTTAGGTCATCCAGTTCAATTCCTTTATTTTACAGATAAGGAAACTGAGGTCCAGGGAAATTAGTGACTTGCCCAAGGTTACAGCAGTAGTAACAGAGATGGGATTTGAACCTAAGACTCAGACTCCAAAGCCAATATCCCTTTCCATTTACCAACCACACTACTCTTATTGCATTCTACTTTGTATATTTATTTGTATTTATATATTGCCCATTAGATTATAATGGGGGATCTTAAAAAGGAGCCCACATGGGGCAGCCAGGTGGCATAGTGGATAGAGCACCAGCCTTGGAGTCAGAAGGACCTGAGTTCAAATCCAGCTTCAGACCCTTGACACTTACTAGCTGTGTGACCCTGGGCAACTCACTTAACCCTGATTGCCTTGCCAAAAAAAAAAAAAAAGGGAGAGAGAGAGAACACAGCTGGGGATGGTGGGACAAGGAATCTATGAACTTGGAACATTTAATATTTTTATAATTACATTTTAAAAGTTTTTCTTTGTAATTCTATTTTATGTTATGCATTTAAAAAAACACACACATTATTCTGAGAGGGAATCCACAGGCTTCACCAGAAGGACAAAGAAGAACATAGCACAAAAAAAGGGTAAACTCCCAGATAATAAGCTTCTTAGAAGTAGACATGGTATTATTTATCATCTTTGCATTTCTGTTAGCCAAAAGAGCAGGCACTTAATATTTGTTAATTGAGCTAAATCACATTTCACTATGCTTTATTACTTAGATAATTTAGACAGCCCCTTCATAGATCAGGGCCTCAGACATCAAGATCACTACTAATGGCCCAGGTGAGGGCAACAGACACAAAGATTGCCCAAGCAGAGAATGTATATGCTTAGCATACATAGTGCCTTCTGGGTGCGTGTCATCCACTTTAGTTCTTGAATCAGACTATGGAGTTAATACTATGTATGAGTACATTTTTGTCCCTGAAGACCTGAACATCATAGCTTCTTTCTGGCCCAAAATTCCTGATAATGTCCTACCACCAATGGCCCTGATCATCACAGGCTGCTGGAGAATCAATTGCCATTTGTTCATGCAACACCTAACAAACTTCAAGTTTCTAATTCCTTTGATTCATCCTTTGATGATTCAAAGTCTCCATCCACTGAGAGAAAAACTCCTTTCTTTTATAACCCATTTCTTCACTCTCATTCTCAATTACTTTAGTCCTACCTTTCCATCATCCCTTTGGACACCTTTCTCTGCTCTTTGGAACTCCATGCTAGGTCTCTTCCTCTCACTTTATTCTGGTAATCATGGAAATCTGGCTTTAGAAGACAACAAATCCTGGGAGAGTGCAGGTTGTTCTTTCAGTTATTTCCTCTGAATTATCTGGGTCAAGAAAAGAAGTTGGCATATTCTATGCTACCCACTGCCACTTCGAGATTCCCTCTCTGCTATTATCACTTTCCAACCAGTCTTCTTTTGAAGTTCACTCTACATCATAGCACTTTCCCTCTTTTCTGCTTGTTCTCACCAGTAAGGTGAAGGCTCCTGCCTTCAACCTTGAAGATTTCAATATACACTTTAATGTTCTGTCAAACACACGCTGGCTCCAAAATTCGTAAGCCCTCCCAGCTTCTATGTCTTACATTCAATCCACCCCAGACACCCACAGACGTGGTCACACTTTAGATCTCTTCATTCAACCAAAACTGTACCATCTCTATTATCTCGAACTTTGAAATTTCCCTATCTAATCACAAACTTGTTTTTTCGTTTTTTCTGCTCCTTCACTTGCTCTCAAATTATTTTCCACCCTCTCAAACCTTCAGTCCATCACTCCCATCACAGTCTCACTTTTCTTTCCTTATCTGCTTGAATCTGTAGTTAACCAGTTCATCTATGTACCTTCATCTGCCCTTGAATCCCTTGTCCCCTTATGCTTCTGTTTATATCTACAATCATCAATCCCAGGTTATTTTGTTGTGGTGGTTCAGTCAGTCAGTTATGTCCAACTCTTCTTGTCCCTGTGGACCAACTGTCTATTGAGTTTTCTTAGAAAAGATACTGGAGTGTTTTGTTTTGTTTTTTTTTCTCCTCCAGTGGGCCCAGTAGATACTTTCTGTCAGACAATAAGTGGTTAAGTGACTTGCCCAGGGTCACACAGCTAGGGAGTATCTGAGGCAGGGTTTGAACTTTAGTCTTCCTGCCACCAGGTCCAGTTCTCTATCCACTAAGCCTCCACCTGTCTCAATCCCAGGTTATGCCACCCCCATTTGCTTTCTCTGCTCCTAAAGCAAAAAGAATGGAAGTTCGGGTTGCTATGTCCTAGAGGGCATGCAGAAGCTCTCCTGTCAGAAGTTGGAGGTTGTCCCCTGGTTAAAAGTGTCCCAGAGGCTGACCTCAAAGGCAAGAAGGGGAAAATGATACAGCCACCTAGGAGTCTCCAAAGAGGGAGGCAGGAGGTGGTATCTGTCAATGTTGGAGTCCAAGAGCCTCTGGACCCTTCCATGTAGAGCTCAGTATATGTGAGTCAAGTCAGAGTGGGGTCCAGTCAGGAAGGATGATCAAACTTGGTCTATATGATCTGAAGGAATAGATCTAGAATCAGTGGTAGACATTTTCGTAAACTAGAATTCAACTACAAGAATTAAAGCTATTTGAAAGGGAAAAGGGCTACTTAAGAAGTGGAGTTCCTAATCAGAAAAACCTTATAGTACACAGTAAAAGCTACAAAATTTAATCCTATCTTTCAACCCAGCTTTTTCATTTTAAGGAATATGCCCCGAAAGCATTATCAAAAAGAACAAAAAAAGAGTTATCTGTTCAAAGATTTTCACAGTAGCATTACTTCTACTGGAAAATAAACAAACAAACAACAACCTGAAAATTACCTAAATGTCTATCAACAGGGAAAAGGTTCGATAAATTGCAGTACACTGATATGACGAAATGCTATAATGCAAGACTCACAAGTATGAGGAACATAAAGAAATTTGGAGACACCTTCATCAAATGCATAGTGGAAAACAAAGCAGAACCAGAAAAGAGTTCACAGCAGCTATAAAAAATTTTATATTTTTATTTTTATAAAAATTTTATATTTTCTATTTTATTTCTATAAAATAGAAAATGTGACAGAAAATGAAGATAAAAACAAAGAATCTTGGAGATTTAGAGTTACTGAAAAATAATTATACTTTATATGTTAATTAGTTGACTGATGGTCAACATTAAGTTTATAGTAAATCATTATTTTGAAGAGTTCCTCTTTCAGCAGGGCTTGAAAACCACTTTCTGAAGACAGTGGAGAGGGGATTTCTGTTTAGGAATGAGTTGAACCAGATGACCTCTTGGTATTCCATCCACATAGGAGACTCTATGAAATTATTTTTATGGCTTATAAAGCAGATGAAATTTTGATTGGAAAAGGACTTCTCAGAGGCAATGTTACCGAAGATCATGTGAATCTGAATTCTAAGGAGAGCATTTATGTTGTCTTAATTTAGTTCCCTGTTTTCCTTTCAATAGCTTATCTATAAAACAGACAAAATTTAAGTCACAGGCTTCCTAATCTCCGGTTTCAATTGAAACCCGTGTCCCTAATGCATTACATCAGCTCAGGACCTGGTTCAGTTTTTTATAAGCCTGTATTGGAAAAGAAACCAAAATATCCATTAAGTTTCTATTTTATGGTTACAAACTGTAATGAGTATTATATATCAGTACATCTACATATGCACAGAACTGTTTATATTTATTTTAATAACATGATTACTTCTGTAGAGCAAATGACACAGAAAATGTTCAACTATATTAAATGACAGCTATTTCCATATTATAGTCGGTGATATGTCTTCATTGTTTTGAAAATGTAGACAACTGAAAATTAAGTAGTTGACACTATTCATCTGTGATAAGTACTAATAGTATTTTATACATAAAGAAAAGCACTTACAAAAACATTCCATGTGTTATAGCTAACCAAATGGCTAAAAGAGAAACAATAATAGTCACAATTTGCTAAAATATCACATAGAGTGAATGTCGTTTTTAAATAAGCCAAACTACGCCTTTGCAAAACAGGAGCAGGAACATTTTATGGCTCATTGCTGTTATAAACATCCAAACATCCCAGAGTAAGATTTTTAAATTAACAGAATCCTCTAAAATAATGACACTAACATTTGCTCTTCAGAGTTCTGAAAAAAAAACTTCTGCAACTGGCAAATTTATAAGCAAAAAGGAATTTTGTTAATACCAAATAACTAGGATTCACAGACCCATATTATAGTACGTTCATTTAACATTAAAAGCAGTAAATTATCACATATAAATAACTATTATAGTGCTAACTACAGTCAATAGTTCCTTTTTTCTATCAAATTTATATTGATGCTGCTATCTGACAACCAATTTTGAAATATTTCAATAAGTACTCAGTTGTTTAAATTTATATTGTCTCCCCTAACAGAGCTTTCAAATCTCCTTGAGCCACTCCTTCTACCATCACCTGAAAAACTGTGTAAGTGGTAGTATTCCTGAGGCCCAGGCAAAGAACTCTGGATAGGGATCAGATCTCAACATTTTATTCTGGGTCTTAAGGCCTTCCTACTTAGAAAAAGTCAAGAACCACAAAAACTTTTTTTCATCCCATAAAAAGTATTCTATCAACAAGCATGTAGCATTGTCCAGTTTCAAAGCAGTAAGGAATAAAATTTCTAGTAACTTACAAACCAAGAAAGAAGACTATGAAAGATGGCTAACGACACACATAAAGCCAACCATACAAAAGTGGTGAAGTGAAGCAAAAACTCCAAGGACTGTGTTCATATGTGTGCTTTTGTATCGTAGAATTTATGAATGCAAGATGAATAAAATACTTTTCATGTGCAAATCCCTGTGTTAAGCACTAAAGATACTAATAGGAAAAAACCAGGTTTTTCAAACTTTTCAGTCTCAAGACCCCTTTACACTCTTTAAAACTTAGGACTCCAAAGAGCTTTTGTTTATGTGGATTACAGCTAACAATATTTGCTATATTGGAAATGAAAACTGATAAATCTTTTAAATACTAATTCACTTCAAAATAACAAGCCCACTATATGTTCACATAATAACATTTTTAAAGAAAAATTTTATTTTCCCAATCAAAAAAAAATAAGAAGAGAGTCATTGTTTTACATATATATTTTTGCAAATCTCTTTAATGTCTGGCTTAACAGAAGACAAGTGGATTCTATCTGCTTCTTCATTCAATCTGTTTCGATATCTTATTTCGGTTGAAGTTAATCAAGAAAATTCAGCCTCACAGAGACAGGGAAGAGTATTTTCATAGGCCAATAGCATCTAATTATCATTATGAAAAGTTTTGATTTCACAGATCCTCTGAAAGGATCAAGGGGGCCACAGAACATACTTAGAGATGTACTGAGTAAGACACTCCCAAGCCGCTCACATTCTAATGATAGAGACAACACATGCAGAAGGTTTCAGCTTCAAATCAGATGGAAAGGTCCTGTGGTCCTTAAAGTGCAGCAAAGCAGATGTTAATGTTGAGGTTTAGAGTTGGGAGAGCTGGTTCAGGTGTGAAAGAATTCACTTAGACCTTGTCTGTAACCATTGGGAGCTTTATTGACGCAAAAGCAGCGGGCTAGCTCTGGAAAGAAAACTAGCAACTTACAGAGGAATAGGGGTCTTTTTTATCTTACAAGATAAGGGGAGGGGTTGTCATGACACAGGATAAGGAAGATGGGTGGCAGAATAGGGACTCAAGATAAGGAAGGCGGGGAAATCTTATGACTCAGGATGAGGAAGGCAGGGAATTTTTATGGTCCAGGATAGGGGAGGAAGTTTTATGGTATCCCAAGATAAGGGAAAGAGACTCCACGAAGCCCTCAAGTTCAGGAGGGGCCTCACAAGGAGCTGGAAAAACAACTCTTAATTAAAATTTGTTTCTTTAAAAAACTTAGCCTTTAGGGCACTGTATGTCTTCTGCTTCATTAATGTCTCTTTTTTAATATCACTTCCACTGATAAAAATTACATCAGTATTTGAAGTTGAACCATTTAACAGAATCAAGGATTTTGGTATCAAGAACTTTCTGTTCTGAGTTTTCAACAGATGTGGCTGTAGTACCTGCAGGATTATTTATTTACAAGGCTGCATCTCCACAGGGGTGGTTTCCCAAGATGATATGTTGATTCCCAGGGCAATGTGCTGGAAGCATTGCTATTCCCAAAGCTTTTGAATTCAGGGTCATCTGGCTGTCTCATCAGGGTCTGAGGAAAGATGGTGGTCAAAATGACAATAGTGGTTTGACTTGTCCGGCACCTGCTGCTGTCTTTCCCTCAGAGTGCCTTGCAGCTAGTTGCCTGCCTTGTGGGCATTTGGTGAGAACGGGAAGGGGGGGGCCTTTTCCCCAGAAGTTACTGCCAGATGATGGCTGTGAGGAATGGGCTGGAAGCAATATAGGTGGCCTAGGGAGTGCTGAATTTCATATTTGTGAAAAGAATAGCTCACTGAAACTAAAAGGGGATTTTCGTGCACTGGGTAAACTTTCAATAAACTATATTTTAGGAGTTTTTGTTATTTTAAATAGGACAGGGAGAGTGTTTTGCAGAATCATATTTGGAAGGGATCTCCAAGGCCATCTATTCCAATCTATATCTGAATAGTAATTCTAAGACATCTCTATATGACTTATCAAGAGAATGTAAGATTCTTGGGGACAGGGACTATTTTTTTATAACTACCACAGTGTTTTGTGTATCATTGGGGATGCATAAATACTTGACAAACTGATATGATTATCTAACAAATGGTCATCCCAGCTTAAAGGAACTATGGTGGTGAGGAATCCATTATTTGCACAGAATCATAGAAAGTGAGAGTTAGAAGGGGCTAGGGAAGCTAATTTGGATAATTCTAATTGTTGGGAAGTGTTTAATTTTTCCTCTCTGTAACTGTCACCCACTGGTCCTAGTACTACCTGCTGAGGCCAAGCAAAACAAGCCTAGCCATCTATACCCTACAGCTGTTCAAATACCAGAAGATTATTAGCACATCCCCTAAGTCTTCTCTCCAGGCTAAATAACAGCATTTCCTTTAATCCATCCTTACATGGTATGATCTCAAGGCCCTTTACCATCTTGGTCACTCTCCTCTGAATGTATTCCTACTTAACAATATTCCTCCTAAAATGTAGCAACCAAAATCAAGGAGAATATTTGACCTGAAGAGGTCTTGTTCCAACTATCTACTCAACACATTGACCTTGTCCTAGAAAAGCCTGACAATGTTTATCCAATCTATTTGAAAACCTTCAGTGATGGAGAATTTTCTCCATAACAAGGAAAAACACTCCATTTTCAAAAAATACATGTTTAGAAGTTCTTTCTTAATAATTTGCCAGAATCTGCCTTTCTAATTTCTATGCATTTGGTCCAAGAACTAAGCATATGTAATAGTAGATGGTTAAGGAGAGGTAGCTAAGGGGCATAGTAGACAAAGCATGGGACTTGGGAGTCAGGAAGACCTGAATTTGAATCCTGCCTCAAACATTTACTACCTGTGTGACCCTGGAAAAGTCACTTAACCTCTCTCTCAGTTTCCTCATTTGTAAAATGGGGATAATAATAGCACCTGCCTTACAAAGTTGTTTATGAGAATCAAATGATATTTATGTGTGATATAAAATTTTTTACAAATTTTAAAGTGCTATATAAATGCTAGATATTATTAAGCTTAAAATATGAAAAACAAAGGGATCACAGTAACCAGGAAAAGAAGAAATCTATTTATCATTATTATTATTATTATTATTGTTTTCTTGGACTACTTAGCAATTTTATCTCAGAAAAAACAATGGATTTGGAGTCAGGAGACCTGGGTTCAATTCCCGCTTCAGGCAACAGCTGTGTAAATACAGGCAAGTCTTTTAATCTCTCAAAGGCCTATTTTCCTAATCTGTAAAAGGAAGATACTTGTACTATTATGAGGAAAATGCTTTATAAATTATTTGTTCACTATGTATTAATGCAGATTACTTCATTTATCTTAATATTTTTTCTGATTCATTTTCAAATTTTATAAAACTACAATATAAAAAGTGTTCTTACTTTGCTGAATTAATAGTCTGAACACATTTCTACTTCAATTAGTCATCATCTATCCTTTATGTTAAGCATCAAATTGACAATGATCTTGTCCTTTTCGGTCTTTGCATCAATAAGAACTAATATGATCAGAAATGCTATACTGGGTCAGATCAGTGTTCTCCCCAAACAATTTTGGCCTCTGGCAGAAAAGACCTAGGGGAGCTTTGTGGGACACAACAGATATGTTCCACTACAGAAGAGGTTCCCAAACATTCTGCCTACTATCCCCCTTTAAAAAAAATTACTCAGCACCCTCCTGGAAATCTTTCTTTAACCTTTAATGGTTTTTTTTAAAATTTGCATCATTTCAAAAAAATATAAATTTTTTAAAATGATGCATCTTAAATAGTTTACTGTAAATTTGAGTTTTTTCCTACACTGAAATTTTGATGATGCAATATTGCATCATATAACTGTATAGTAACATATTGTAAACAAGTCATTACACACACATATTCCTGCCAATACATGCTACACATCCCAATGATGCACTACATGCTCACCTGCCAATACTTGCTTGTTAAGACCTGTCAGCAGACTTGACAAGTGATTGGTTATAACTTGCATTTTGCGTGTTTATTTGGAAAATAATGTAATCACTACAACTTTTTAACTCTGTTACACAACAGATGAAACATGTTCAAAGTGTTTTTTTCAAAATGTTCTCTTGTCTCCTTATACTTCCATTGCCCCCTTATTTTTATTCAACACCCCCCAATTGCACCAGAGGATACTACCGTCTTGCCTGGATCATTCCAGCACCCCCCAAGAGGTGGTATGGCCCACTTTGGGAACCTCTGCACTAGATATAAACTCAGAAGCTAGGGCAGTACCCAAAACACACCTAATTTAAAACGAGTCCATTATGGATCTCTCCTCTTTTTCTAAAATTTTCTTGAACTTGTATTTCTAGCTTGCTCCATAAACAAGTTTAGAAAATTCCTTCCTATAAAAAGAAGTCTATCTATGATATAAAACTATTCTCTGACACTTAAAAGGGGAATCTCCAGTTAGCTAGAAAATTTAAGGGGGGAGGGGAGGATAAGATTAATAGTATATTATGAGGTTTGTAAACAAATCCATGGTGATCCCTAGCCATACCTTCATTCACTAGAAAAAATTCAATCACTGAAAAGTAAAATATTTTTTAAAATTGTTCTTGGTGCTATACCAGAGTATATGATTTGGACTTGGAAGGCCTCAGTTCAAATACTGGCTGTTCCTTTGTATGACATTATGCAAACATCTCTCAATCTCTCTGTCTCTCTCATTGTAAAATTGAGGGGCTGAAGTAGGTGGTATTTAAGGTCTCTTACAACTCTAAAGCTATGAACCTAAGCAAGTCTATCCTCTGGATCATTTCATTTACCTATATCTAGTCTTTCTTCAATGGTTCTATCTTCCTTGAGGTGCTACTTCCAAAAATACATGCATTATTTTTCAGTATCTTTCATTTACAATGAGCAGAATTGTTGGGACTGCCTGGTTAAAGTACCACAGTGAAATGATATCTTTACTGGCCAATCTACTATGAATCTTAGTTTCCTGTCCCAGATTATATATGGGTCAGAGTTCATTATCTTCCATGTGCAATTTGGATTTTTCTCCAAAATTTATTACCTTGCATTTGTCCACCCTAAAATTAACCTAACATTTCCACACATACCTGATTCACATAACCTGAGATGATCAGCTTTGCATTTCATTACCCAGAAAACTGAGTATTACATACAAATTTCAAGGCTTTACTGTTTACTTCCTTTCATTAATGTTTATTAAGCTACTAAATAGTAGCTCAAGCACCAGAACCAAAAATCTTCCCTTTTTTGGCCAGCTCATTCCTACTTCAGAGGTGGCTAGGTGGTTCAGTGGATAGAGCACTAGGCCTGGAGTTAGGATGACCCAAATTCAAATCTGACTTCAGATATTTACTAGCTGTACGACCCGGAACAAGTCACTTAATCTGTTTGCCTCAATCCGCTGGAGAAGGAAATGACATACCACTCTAGTATCTTTGCCAAGAAAACCTCATGGACAGCACTGGCGTGCTATGGTCTACGGGATTACCAAGAGTTGGACAGACTGAATGATTGAATAATGACAACATTCAAGTTAACACATAGGTACTCTTTTCTTCCTTATCTGGAGGCAAAGAATGTGAGTCAAAAGTTGGAAAAAGATAAAGGTAACAATAGTTTCTTCAAGATGAGGGAAATTAAATTTCTTATATACAAGTGTGCTTACAAATTATTTTTCACTCTAATGCCACTTTGCTTTCCAACATCACTATTTCTAACTGTGGTACTATGATTCAACCAGTTTTTTATGTTTTAAATCTTGGGGTTATCTTTGGATATGAGAGAAGACTCAGTCACCAATCCCTGCTGATTAAATTCCCACTTTAGACATCACATTTTCTGTAACAACTAAAGCAACTCACAGATTTTCCCACCCTCTCTAATCCTAACTGCCATTACTCCAGTATCAGAAGGCTCTCATTACTACCCACCTGGGATCTATCTTGACTCTTTCTGGCCCTAGTACTAAACACCCTTACAAACAGATCTAATAACATCACTGCTCTGCTCAAAAATCTTCAGCAGATCTCTACTGCTTATCAAAGTTCAAAACCCTTTGCTGGCTTTCGAAGTCATCAGATCTAGTGATACCCTTACTCCTTCCCATCAATCCCCATCACCTACTCTGTATTTTAGCCAAATTGTATTACTCACTGTCCCCCAAATATAACATGCCCTGTCCTATTCCCACTCCTGTGCCTTTATCCATGCCATTCTCTAGTCATCCTCTCTCCTCTTTACCTGAACTCCAGCCTAACCTTTAAAGCTGAAATCAAATGCCACTTCCTCCATTTATCTTTCTCAAATCCTTTGTCCTTCCCCCACATTGGAAACAACCTTTCTCCCCAGGAATCTCAAAGCACTGTTTGAAAAGTCCTAGTGCAGGGGCAGCCAGGTGGCGCAGTGGATAGAGCACTGGCCCTGAAGTCAGGAAGACCTGAGTTCAAATCTGGCCTCAGACCAAGCACTTGACACTTACTAGCTGTGTGACCCTGAGCAAGTCACTTAACCCCAATTGCTTTAAAAAAAAAAAGGAAAAAAAAAAGCCCCAGTGTTTACTATATAATATCTAATCTCTATTATTGCCACTAAACTCTTACTCTAACGATTCAAGGCATGGGTGTCACTTTCTATTATTGAAAGCTATGACATCCTAGAATGCAAGCTCTGGCAATCCCTACAAAGTTAGAAATATTTTGCCTAAAGGACTGGTAATAGACCAGGTAGATCATGCATCCAAGGACCAACCTAGGCTATATTTACAAAGCCTCATTCAGCTCGACAAGCACTTACTATCTACTAAATATGAGTTCTAGGAGATAAAAAAACAAGCAAAAATTAGTTTCTTCCCTTAACAACAAATAAACAAATATCCACAATAATCTGGGAAGGGAGAGGACACTAAACAACTGGGGCTTTCAAGAAAGTTTCTCATAGAAGGTAGCATATGACTTGAACCCTGAAGGAGGGGTACACAGCCTAAGCAATGTGAGTAGCTTATACGTAAACAAAAAGCCAGGAGATAGAATGCCAAATTCTAGAATCAAATAGGTCAGTTCTGCTAAGGGGAGGGGCTCCTCAATGTGGGGCCAATGAACTTGCTTTTAACTAATATTTTGATAACTTCATTTCCATATAATTTGCTTCTGCCATAATCCCATCTATTTTATGCATTAAAAAACATCATTCTGAAAAGGGTTCATTAGTTTCATTAGCTCACTGCCAAACGGAAACACACACACAAAAATTAAAGATAAGAGTGTAGGAAAGGCGGTAATGTGACAAAAGCTAGGAAAAGATTGTAGGGTGGCTTCCAATGCCAAGTTGAGTAGTTTGGTTTTTTTAGTAGTTTTATTTAGAATCCATAGGGAGGCACTGAAGGCCCTTGAGCTGGGAAGGGACAAGGTCACTATTACACATAATATATATACACATACACATACATATATGTGATATATACACATATCATTATACATATATATATATACACACACATATTATACTATTATTTACGTGACCACGAAAGCCAAAGTTTAGAGCTCATGTAGTACGAAAAAAACTGTTAGAGAAGTATCATGACATAAATAGTAGCACCTACTATGTATGACAGGCACTGTGCTACTTTACAAATATCTCACAACAACACGGATTGTTAAGTGTTATTATCAGTCCCATTTTGCATTTGAGGAAACTGAGGGTTGTCCAAAGTCACACAGCTAGTGTCTGAGGCCAAATATGAACTCAGTTCTTCCGGTCTCTAAGCCCTGTATTCTGTCCAACACATCATCTCACTGCCTTAAGAAGATTCATTTTGCAGCAATAGACAGAATAAATTAGAATGGGAAGCAGCTGGAGTCAGGAAAGCTAAGAGCCTAGTGAAACAACCCAGATGTGAGGTGAAGAGGGTTTAGATTAGATCAGTGGCAGTGAGAAGGGCAAGAGAGAAAAATGAGAAATATTTCTAAGGAACAACAGGACTTAACGACCAGACATGGGGGCAGGGCTGAAGAGAGGGGCAGCTGACCACAAAAATGGTTAATCTACCAGGCTTGATAAGGAGCTAGTATGTGGTCAGGGAAACAGAGGATTATAGAAATTCTGAGGAGGAGGCTTATGGATCATCTAGTCCAACTCCTCATTTTATTGATGAGAAAGATGAGGCAGAAATTAAGTGACTTGCTGGTTAGTGCCAAAACCAGGACTATGTTTCACGACCTCTAACTTCAAGTACAATGCTCTTTCTGATACACTGGACTGCTGCTTACAGAACTGTAGAAACTTTAAAGAAATCAGACACCGCATTCACTCATATATATTTTCCTCATTCAGAATTCCCCCTACATTTTAAGAAAATAAAGAAATATATTTTCCTCAAAGAACTATTCTTCCCTTCCTCCATGTCACCCCTCCTTCCTTCTTATGCTATAAAATTGGTAGTTTTTCCAAACCAAATGGGCTTTGTTAGAAGAAAAAAAGGGGGTGGGCGGTGCAGGGAGGAAAAAATGTAAGGGAGTTACCTGTCAATAGTGAGGGTAAAGGGAGACAAGGTTATTTTAGTCCATAGTCATTTTAATTGTTTACTTCTTACCTCTCTCCTAGGCTGTGGTCAGAACAATCAACTCAGTATTAACCAGCAGAAGGCTGGAGAAGTGAACTAAGGAGTCAGGTTAAAAGTACAAAGACTTAAACTGAGAATTTTAAATGTGGATGCTATTTTTCAAATATGAGTCCTAATGATTTTCATTTTAGAAATGATGGCATGAAGTGATACAGAAGTTTAACTGGTGTCATTTGAAAAGGGTGAAAAGAACTTCAGAAAGATAACTGGATGGCAAATTCCACAAATGAACAGGGGAAAAGGAGGGAAATATAACTCCCCAATCTTGTTAGCATCTGTTTAATGTAAAGCTCATTATGGGACAGGGAGAAGTGAAGACTGGAGCTGCTACGAAGATAAGCCAAACAGTCCTCCTAGGGTTCAAACAGTCCTCCTAGGGTTATTCATAGTACCATAAGAAAAAAAACCTAGCAAGTACCTATGAGAATATCTGGAATCCATTTGAAAATTATTTGGATTTTTCCAAAATCCTGAAGCCAAAATGTGTTATGACAATATTTAGATGCCACTGATCAAAAACAAATTTTATAAAACTCACAAGGCTAAGAAGTATGTTCCTAGAACCAGAAGAACATTGTACACAGTAATAGCAACACTGTGCGATGACTAACTTTGATAGACTTAGCTTTTCTCAGCAATGCAAGGATCTAAGAGAACTCCAAAAGACTCATGATGGAAAACGCTATCCACATCCAGAGAAAGAACTATGGAATCCGAATGCAGATCAAAGCATACTATTTCCTCTCTTGTTGTTTCTTCTTTCTCATGGTTTCTCCCATTGGTTCTAATTCTTCTTTACAATAAGACTAATGTGAAAATGTTTAATATTAATTTATATGTATAGCCTATATCAGACTGCATGCCATCTTGGGGAAGGGAGAAGACAGGGAGGAGGAGAAAATTTGGAACTCAAAATCTTATGGAAATTAATGTTGAAAACTAAAAATAAATAAATAAGATAAAAAAATAAAAAGTATGCTCCTTTTGAAAAAAACTTCTTTATAACTGATATAAATATTAAAGATTTACAATATCCAATCTTCATATCTATTTAATATAAATACTTTATAAATGGTTCACTACATTCAATCAGCAAATATTATTGAGCATCTATTATACAAATAGTACTGTACAAGGCACCATGGTTTAAGTCTGAAATGAAAAATGTCCCTTCTCTGGAGGGGCTAATCACATTAAGGAATCAAGGTATGCACACACAACAAGTCATACAACACAATATAAGGATAGGATTAAGCATCAAATGAATGGTGCAGACCCACAGCAATTGCTATGGAAATACAAAGGAGAAAAAGATCATGGTGTGCTAAAGTGGCTGGGTACAAATTTCATGAATTTCATTTTAGAAACACTGGGTTTGCAAAGAGATCAAAGAAAAGCAAAAAAGAATTACATGTACAAAAATATTTATAGCAGCTCTTTTTTGTGGTAGCAAAGAATTGGAAAATGAGGGGACTCCCATCAAATGGAGAATGTCTAAAAAAGTTGTGGTACATGATTGTGACGGAATAGTATTTTACTCTAAGAAATGATGAAGGGGATGGTTTCAGAAAAACCTGGGAAGATCTGTACGAACTTATGTAAATTGAAGAGAGTAGAACCAGGAGAACATCATACACAGTAATAGTAATATTGTAACAATGATCAATTGTGAAAGATTTAGCAAGTCTGATCAATACAATGATCCAAGACAATTCCAAAGGACCCATGATGAAAAATGCTATCTACCTCCAGAAAGAGAACTGATAAAGTCTGGATGCAGACTGGAGCATACTGTTTAAACTTTCTTTATGTTCCTTACTTTTTATATTTTTGGGGTTTTTTGTTTTGTTTGTTTTTTTGGGGTTTTTTTTTTTTTTGCAATGTGGCTAATATGGAAATGTTTTACATGACTTCACATGTATAAATTGCTATTATATTGCTTGCCTTCTTAATGAGTGGGAGAGAGTATGGAGGGAGACAGAAAATTTGGAACTAAAAATTTTTTTTAATGTTCAAAATAAAGAAAAATCAAAGGAAAAAGTAGAAACACGGGATTTGATGTAATAAGAGATTTATGAAGTACATGGCTAGAGATATATGGGAAAGAAGCTTGAGCAGAACTTAAAGATTTTGGGAAAGCGTTAAATTCCTGAGAGTGGATACATTCTCTAAGGAAGACAATGTTAAGTTAGGACAGTAGGCCAGACGACTCTGAGTCGGATATTAAGAGGTTAACAAACAATTTGTGACAGAACTAGGAAAACAATGTTAATGTAGTGTCATTGTGAGCAAGGAAAGAGAGAATCAAAAACAAAGGGATGGCCAAATATATCAAATTTGGGACATTATTAAAACAATCATTTTTGGTATCTCATTTTCTTGTAACAATTCTGGGACTCTCAGAGTACACTAAAGATATTACGTTACATCACATCCTAAGGAGGGGCAGGTATTACCCCTAGTTTGCAAAAAGAGAAACTTTTTATTAAATTTTTATTAAAATAAAAATTTATTAAATTCTTATAAAGGGATTTATCTAATATTATTTATAAAGTAATCATTAATTCCAGAAAGAAAAATTATGATTCCTTTGTTTTGAGTGACTTATCCATTTGATATGAAATGTATAAATATTCTTAATTCATGTTCACTTATGCTGCTTCAAAAAAGAGAAGGGGGAGTTTGAAATAAGGGTTAGCTGCCTGTGAAAGACTGTTACCAACGAAAGAGAGCTATTTTCATTTCTATCTCTGTTGTACCTCTCCTAGAAGTACAAAGTGATCAATTTAAAGGCATGTTAAAATATCAGGTGGAAAAAAAAAGCTTTTAAAAAGTTATAAAATTTAACAAGATGTGAATAGAAATCAGTAATGTTTATGTTCACAAAATACAGAAACTTCAATTACTTCACTTTTAGTTATGTTACTTTTTATTATTTTACAATATATTTCAAAAAAAAAAAAAGAAAGAAAAAAGAAATGCCTTACAGATACCTTAACTGTTCTACAAGATCTGCAACACTAGCAAAAGAAGCATACTTCGAATTTAAACACACAAACATCAAAACTGCAATACCTACTTGTACTTGAACCATTACTATCAAAGGGATGTCATTATTTAACAAGTAGATGTAATGCAAAATAAAATGCAAACAGTTGCTAATACAGAAAAGTAAACTTTGCATTCATGGCTACAGAAAGGATGATTTTAAAAAAAATACATCTGGTATTGTAACATTCTAGGCAGCAAGTTGTAATACATATTTAAAGCAATACATGCTCCTCAAAGCTTGTATTTTCAGCCTGTGCGTGTCACCTGAATCAAAGACTAGATACACTTAAAAAAAAAACCAAAACACCCCACAAACAACTAGTCTGCAAATATGTCCCTCTCTCCTCCAGAAAGCCACAATTCAAATGAATGATGAATTCAAGACTTTCATTAGTGGTATTAATTTCACAATAATTTCCCTCTCATAATGCTGAATGTTTTTACTTGTTAGGAAGAAGAGGCTTTCTAGGCTAAATTTTCACTGTATTTCAAAGTAATAAGAGTTGCGAATGTTGCCAGAAAGACAGCATCTTCAACCACTTCATATTGGTTTTCAATTACAACAACATTGAAGTTTGTCAGTCATACTCCCAGAGAGCATTGTTCTTAGTTTCCAAATAGTTCAGAAGCTTGAGCATTGTGCACGTCTTACATCAAATTTACAAAAACAAAACAAATCTTACCTTTGCCAAAATTGTTTTTAAAACTGACCAGATGTGATGAGACAAGATTAAAGGGCCGAAGACATTCTTCAACAAAAGCTACTTTTGTCTATAAATGGTAGTAACTGTTTGGATTCTTCCCTCACTCCCTCCCTCAACCCTACCCTGTATAATAATACCTACTGCTGCATGTGCATGAGAAATTCAAAAGAGGTGATTTAAGGAAACATCTGCTGAATGGACACTTGCCAAGCAACTGATGCTTAAGTTCAGAATCTACTGCAGGGGCACTGGGGCATAATAGACATTCATTCCATTGTGCTGTTTTTCAAGTTCACATCAGCTTTAACTACCATTATTTTTGCTAGTAGGAGATAATGTACAATTACAAACTAAGAACTATAAGCCACTTCCTGCTTAAGGTAAGACTATACTGGACATCACTTGAGCAAATTATAACTTTCCAGATCTGATTTGAGCCTGACTAAATAGCAGTCAAAGTCAACTATATGCCATTGCACACAGTTAAATATTCTTTGAAAGCAGTATAACCAACAACACAATCACAATTTCTTCTACTCAATTCTTTGTCAATCATACAAAATACCAATGTTCTGGGAGTAACAAAATAATTTAAAATATATTCTAGGGATTACTGTGTTCAAATAGATAAATTCTAAATCAGAAAATGCTACAGAAAATTAAGCCTTTGCAAAGATGGTTGGCAAAACAAAAGGGATGGAAAAAGGGGAGGTATATTTTCAGGTATTTTATTTTGCAGGTATATTTTCCTCTGGCTTCCTGGTAAAGAGTAACAAAATGAACATCCTTCATTAGAAACAAAGAAGCCCATCCCGCCCAGCCACACTCCTCCCCTCCAAAAAAAAATAAAAGGTTTAATGACTCAGGTACAACTTGGGATAAAAAAAATTACCCTGCAAACAAAGTCCTGAGACTTGAGTTGAGAATTTGCCTAATCACATGTTGCATGTGAAGTAAAATTTAAAGCTGCATATGCATAAAAGTTTGGTTTTAATAGTGGACCCATATACGTATATTTTTTAAGTGAGGCAATAAAACATAGGAAAACACAACCAAGAAATACCCTCCAAAAATGCAGCATACGTAATTATGTAATCTAAAAACTTTTCATGATAACTTATTGCAAATTGCACTTGACAGTTCACCACACCAATGGAAAACTGGCCCCTTGTTGGTTCACACAGTCCTTGAGCCTCAAATTTAAGTCACCAGTAAAAGGAACGTGATAAAAAGTTTGCAGCTGTGCTCAACCAGCTGGCTCCACCTTCTGGGTGTGACCCAACTCGAGACACTGCTTTATCTTGTTCCTTTATAGGACTTTCATCCTCCGGCAGATAGTCAGGTAGATCTGTATTCTGTTCTACTTCTACAGGAGTATCTTGGAATGGGACCAGCATCTAATAAATAGAAAATGTAAAAAAAAAAAAATCAACACAGATGAATTATGTGATTTAAAATTATTCTTTATGAATTGTCTATTTTATTGCTAGACTCTTAAAAGTCTATAAAAACTGACATAAAAAGTACAAATATGGTGCCACTGATAATATGGGGCCATCACAGAATCAAAGAATGTAACTGAAACAATTTTAAGAAGCAATCTAATACATACCCTTTATTTTATAGATGAGAAAACAGAGGTCTGAATAGGTAAAGTAACTTGCCTAAAACTATAGAAATTTAGTTATTTAGAAAATGATAGCCAAGCTCTAACTAGAACCCTTAGCCTCAACAATTTGCTTTTACTACATCAGGCTGTCTCACAGTGATACAAAAAGAACAATGAATGAAACAGAGCCCAGTAGCCTGTCGCAGCCTGAAACTGGAAGGAACAGAATTTAGATCTTGCTGGTTTCTATCTCCTAAGGCCCAGGGGCAAAGCCTTCTTTGTCCCACCCAAAGCCATGGTGCTGCTGCTGCAGTAGGTGGCTACTGCTGTAAAGAAAGGACACTCCCAGCTGGCCTCTGGTGAACTCTGACAGCTTATGGGCAACTACTAGGGGTACAATGCACCTCCAACCACCACACAGTGGAAGCGGCAGACAGGGAGTTGTGGCAGCTACATCCCCAGCCTGCTGTCATCTGGAAAGGCAAAAGCTGACTTACCTAGTTGTCATCTTCTAGCTTTAGATTAACAAAAATCAATTTACACAAGCCAACATGCAGAAATACAGTGGTAACAAACCTGTTCTGGAAACACATGAGTAGAAAACTCCTACTGATGTTTCCCCTTACACTTCTCCTAACAAGAACAGGTTCTAATATTATAAGAGGAATTCACAGATATCACATAAAATCTGAAAACTTTCAGCCACAAAGGACATAACGAAGGTAAGACTCCAACTCTAGAGAAGCCCTCCCTACATCTGTTATTTCTTCACTCTTAAGAAATATGCTTCATAGGGGCTGCTAGGTGGTGCAGTGGATAGAGCACTGGCCCTGAAGTCAGGAGGACCTGAGTTCAAATCCAACCTCAGACCAAACACTTGACACTTATTAGCTGTGTGACCCTGAGCAAGTCACTTAACCCCAATTGCCTTTAAAAAATATATATATGCTTTAATTGAAAAGTCTTATTTGTACTGGAAATACAGAAACTCCCCGGCTATAAGGAACCAAGAAAGGATCAAAATTTGACAGAGATTTAAAATTAAGATAGTGTCTTACTTCTTCTCCTGTTTCACTTTTCACAACTTGCTGTGCTTTCATAACTTTGGTTGATGCTATTGCTGTTGCCAAAGCCTAGGTCAGCATAAAACAAGAAAAAAGAAATATATTTAGTAGTGATTTTGCAACTGACAATTTTTAAAGGCTTCAGAACTGATTAACAAAATCAGTTAAAAAGCGAGACTATAACAAGAGTAAATATGGTTAGCAGTAGAACTTTTGGAAACTGATGATGAAAATCCAATACATGTTAGGCACTGGGTAAATCTACTGCCTGTAAAGAGCTTGCATTCTATCAGTACATAAATAAGTCTCTACAAAATAAATACAAAGTAAATTTGGAGGGAGAGGGCACTAGTCACTAGGGAGAACAGAAAAGGCTTCATGGACATGTCACCTGAGCAGAGTCTGGACAGAAACGAGGGATTCTAAAAGGTGGGGGTGAGGTTGCACGGCATTCCAAGCAAGGGGAACCAACAGGGCATGCCAAGAGTGAGGACGTGAGTATCAAGAGTACAGGACAGTTCTCTTTTCAGGACAGCTAGTGTGTGGGAAAGGAAGTAATGTGGAATATAGTTGGAAAGGTAAAGAACCTGGCTGCGAAGGGCTTTAAAAGCTAAACAGTGGAGGTTTTATTTTACCCTAGAGGCAACAGGGAGTTATTAGAGTTTACTGGGTACAAGAGACACTTGGCCAGACTTGCACTCCAGGGAAAATCACTTTGGAAGCTAAATGAAGACTGGCCCTGAAGAAAAAAGAGACCTGGGGCAGGGAAACTGATTTACAAGGTTACTGCCAAGAGTCCAGTTGAAAGGTGAATCAAGGCCTGAACTAGGCAGGGTGGTCACAATGAGGGTAGAGATGAATGTAAGAGATTTTGTCAAGGTAGAAATGACAAGGTTTGGCAACTATTTAGATATATGGATAACAAGGTTGTGAACCTGGATGACTGGAAGGATGGATGCACTCTAGTCAACAATAGGAAAGCTGGGAAAGGATGTGAGTTTGGGGAAAGAGAAATCCAGTTTTGAGAATGCTGAATATTTTAAATCACCTACCTCTGCTTTCAAATCCGAACGTATTCGTACAACACATCTCTGAACAGCCATTTGAAATGTAAAACTAATAACTCCTTTAATTTTCAACAAGGCCTCTTCACAAAGATTTCTCCGAGACTGAAAAAAGGGAAAAAAATAATTAAATCAAAGAAAAGAACACTTAAAAGGAAAAAATTCTTAATGGCACAATGAATGAATTATTCTACTCTGCAAATAAAAGAAACAAATACGCTCCTACTTATGTACTAACATTTAGTTTTGAAGGGAATCCTATGAGAAAGAAGTCAGGCAATTTTTATAGCAATCTAAGAGTTACCAGAATGGAAATAAGTACAAATGAAGAGTACAGTGTTCAAAAGCAGGAAATGTATTTCCCCCCATATGATCAGTGAATAGAATTGGCTAACTGACTAGAGTTAGCATTAAATGAGCAGCTTGCGTTCAAATGTTCAAACTGTTTCTTAACAATCTTGGGATTTGAAACGACTAAAAGAATCAAAGCATATTTGTTAAAATGCCTCATCTGTGGTAGTACACTCTCAGAAGTCAGCAATTACCTCCTTTTTTTTTTAAGTTACCTCCTTCTTGATAAAGCAAACGGCTTGTAATTTCTCCAACTTTTCAATATCTGACAGTACTGATCAACTCCTCCCTGAAGTTCTCATCTACCATAGTTTCTGTGACATCACATTCTGACTTGGCTTCCTCTTCCTGTCCTCTAGTTAGAGCCCCCCAAGACTCATTCCGCAGCTCCTTGTTCTCTTTACCATTTCTAATTCTGATCTGGCTTCCTCTTCCTGTCCTCTAGTTAGAGCCCCCCAAGACTCATTCCGCAGCTCCTTGTTCTCTTTACCATTTCTAATTCTGAAAGCCAATTCATTGTCATTCCCTATGAAGATGACTCCCAAATGTATACCTCCTTCATTTTGTATGGCCACTCAACTACTAAGACATGGCATTTTTTCCTATGAAATAACATACTGTCCCCTCCCTTTCAATAGGTACTATCTTCTTCCCTCCACAATCAAACACACAGAATACAACAGTGAGCAGGTATTTAGGGTACTGTACCTGTAAACTGGATCATTACAGAAAGGATCGGGGCAGCCATTATCTATGTGTGAACAAACAGTACCTAGTCTTCACTCATCCACAAGATTTCAAGTATTTTTTACAAGGGGAAAGCCAACCAAGGTGTATGGTCATATGCCTACTTCTCCCTCTATATCATGGAACTTGGAACTTTGATTACAACTTGGCTCACTTTAAAGACAGGTATGTCGACAGAACTCACTTAGTCACTATTTTGTTGGATTCATTAAAGCATCTCAGTTACCCACTACTCTCAATGTTTTTTGCTCTTGGATAGCATTAAATTCTCTCAAAGCTTGATATTTCCAAAGGAGAGACTCTGGTATAATTGTTAAGAACCTAATAACTACATTCTGTTTTGATTTAGAGAAAGAACACCTAATAATCTCATTTCGGAAAACTTATCTGCTTTTTTTCTTCATCACTGTTAAGTTCGTTATACAAACAACATCCAACTATCATGATATAATTTTACTGTCAAATTCAAAAACAAAAATCTTTCCTTGATAAATGCTATATAAAAATGCCTAAACATTTTCTATACTACCAATTAAATTTGAGTAGGATGAACATGTTAACAAAAGCAGGCTAAATAGTACTAATTCAATTAATCCTTCTCCTATGTGATAGTTCAGTATTCACAGCAACTTCACATTTTATTAACATAGGATACTTTTTCTAAGTGTGTTCAACCACCTTCTCAGATAAATGGGAATAATGTTACCACTTCTGATTAAGCCAGAATTTTAGCTTTATTTTTAAATAAAACACCTAGGGCTGAACAATAGTGTTAACTTGCTCAAGTGCCAACTTAAAAACATATATGCTTAGAGCCTACTATGTTTAAGGTATTATGTTAAACGTTGTAGAGAACACCAAGGTGAATAGGAAGACCCTGACCTCAAGAAACTTTCAACTTCATAGGAAGCTAACAAATATATACAATTTAAAACAAAATAATGCCATTCTATTAATGGATGTGGAAAAACACACACACACACACACACACACACACACACACACACACACACACAC
>NW_020954590.1:87488744-87508176 GCF_900497805.2 Vombatus ursinus
CACACACACACACACACACACACACACACACACACACACACACACACTCTCTCTGTCTCTCTCTTCTGTTGGTTGACTGAATGACCAAATTTTCTCCTTGTTGCCCTTATAATACAATAATATGAAGAATGTTGCTTACATAGTTACTTCTGTTCATTTCACTTTGGCTATTACGTATTTTTCAAAGTATATTACCTCTTAAATATATCTTCCATTTGATGCCACTGCAAATAATCTTTGAACTATACATACACAAGCTGTTTGTTGTACATCCTTCATTTTGAAGAGAACCAATGACATCACTGGGCGATGTCTTGACTTGTGTGTGAATTATATAAGCAAGGCAGAGTTGCACACAGTCATCAGCCTCACTCTTCCTTCCAGAATCATCAAAGTCCAGTGGCAAGACAAAAGTCGAGACAACTGGTGATGGCCTGGGATGCAGCGGATGACCTTGGCATTTGATGTCTGACCAAGATCTAAGCACTTCACAGCACCTGCTTCTGCCTTCATGACCACTGGAACAAACTGTTCTCATCCACCCTTCTGCGGGGGAAATCTTTACATGCTTGGGGTAGATACTGCCCTAACTCACCACCAGGTCTGAGTACTGTTGGTTACATAGGGTTTCCAGGGAACACTAGCACGTCTGGTGAGGGCTCGCTGAGCCCTTTTCCAGGCTTCTCATAACCACCTTTGGTGTCCACCTTTCACCCAATTCTCACCTGTGGCTCCAAGAAGCTGTACCATGTGCAGTGGCCACACCCCAGTAAAACTGTCTAGGTATGGCTAAACCAGGTTGAGGGTAACACACAACTAAATTTAGCCAAACACAAAAATTTCTTTTTAAATGTCTTTAATGACTTGCAGAAACATATTTGTTCCAGACACTTATGGCTGTTATATTAACTATTTGAATACATTAACATACTTCTTGAAAGAAAGAGTAGAGAATAACTTAATACTAACATTTAAAATTCAAACAACAAAGAGTTTTCAGTAGTTGGAATGTGAAAAAATAAAAAGGGATTCAGATGCACTTGCCTCACCTCATACTATCTACAGTGTCACTTCCTTCAATTGACACACTAAAATAACCATTTATCTGCCTTTCAGGAAATCATGAAGAACAGTCTTATACAACTACTCTCAGAAAATATTAATTCCAGCAGGTGACAAAGACAGCACTGCTGTATGGCAGGATGCTCCCGCCTCATCCCCATCCCTTACAATGCAAGCCCACCTCTGAGGTGTAATCTCCCTCTGGTCACTTTACTTCCCCATTTATCTCAAAGAACTCCTCCCTGAGTCCACAACCTCCAACTTCTCTGGGTTCCAATGGCCTCCAGAAGCTCTTCCCACTCTCCAGAGGCAGAAGTAGTGGTTTCTTCAAAGACCAAATTCCCACAGACCTTAGCACAAGATCCTCATGTCCCTTCACAGAACATCCCTCTTCATCCACCAAAGCATTCATGAGTGGAGCCCCCTCCCATCACCAAATCAAAGCCTCCCAATTTTTTTCATCCCTTTTCACCCACTCTTCTGACCCACTCTGCTGCTGTCTCTCCTCCTCCTGAGAGACCATAGGAGTCACCTCCCCAGCATTGCTAGCCCAAAGTTTGACCTGGGCATATCATATATTCCTCCTCCCCTCTCCCCTTTCAAGTAATCTTTTCATTTTGTAATTTTGTCACACACAAAAAAACAAAACAAAACAAAACAAAAAAAAAGATTCACCTGTAGGTGGGGGTGCCTCCATGATCAGTCCCAGGCCCACCTCTCCACCACTACCTCCAGCTAACTTCCATCTTCACCTCTGTTCTCCTTTTGTATATTTAGAAAGAAGTCTCTTACTGATCTCTCTGCTGTCAGTTTGATGCTGTTGCTGTCTTTGGCTACATCATTCGTTCACCTCTTCTACATTTCTGTTGTGTTCAAGAAGCAAATAATCTCTTCAGATCTGTTTTTCTTTTTTCTTAAGAATGTTTTAAACACCTCCATTATTGAACATCTATCTTTTTTTCATTTATAGTTATGCTCACATTTGCAAGGTAGGTCACTTTGGGACACATCTTGAGTTTCACTGCTCTTCAGAACACATTATTTCATTCCCCCCAGCATTTTCTGTTGGGTACAGAATAATTCTCTTCTGTTATTAAAATTTCCTTTCCTTTGTATTTAAAAATCTTGCTCCTGGTAGTTGGCAGAATTGGTGGTTTCTGAATTGAATTGTTAAATTTAATCACAATGTGTCTTAGAATTGCAGCCTTGAGTTTTGTTTTGTTTTGTTCTTTTCTGGAAGTCATCTATACATTTTTCAATAAGCACTTCCTTTTCTGTTCAGAAGTTCTGGGCAGTTTTCTTCTATTATTATTTCCTGCATTACAGTGTTCAGGTTTTTTGACTTGTATTCTTTTGGGAAATCTATAATCCTTAGATTGCTTCCATATATCCTGTCAATATGTTTTACTTGTATAAAGAGTATGTTTTCTTTTAATGTTATTGCTTTATGCTTCTCCTCTTCCAGTTTGTCCTTCACGTCTATACACTTCTTGCATTCTCAATCAGGAGTCCTCTCTTGTTTCTCTGGCAAGACTTGCCATCAAAGATTTAAGTTTTTCTATTCTGCCAATTATCTCTGCTGTACAGGCCATAAATTCTGTCCTTATAACCCTCATTTCTCTTTAAAACCACTCAGGAACAGGGTGTTGTGGTTCCATGCTTTCTTTAAAATACACAGGTCCTCCTGCTTCATCAGGCATTGAATCATTTTCTCTGTCTTGTAATATTTATTCATAGAAACCTGAACCTGTTTACTAGATCTGAAGGTCATATTTACTTCTTCTGTTAATGTCTTCCCTGTTGGTTTATCTGTTTATTCTCAAAGTGTTTAAATTTTCTTTTTCCTAAGATTTTCAGCAATTTTTAGTCTTTTTTGTCCCTCCTGACTTATTTTCTCCTGCTGCTCACTTTCTGACTCTCTCCCTTCTGATAGAGGTTTCCCTGGGAGCTAAATCTCAAAGTTTGTCCCACATTTGAAAATTCAAGTTCACCATCCAGTCTCTGCCCCCAGGCCCTTTTGGGGGGAAAGAAATGGCCACTGTTGGATGCTGAGCTCTTTCCTTCAGGTTTAGTTGAATCAGATAGGTCCACACACATAGAGTGACTATTTCTTAGTTTTCTGGTCCTGCAGTAGAGAGCCTGGGTAAATTTCTGCCCTTCAGAGTTTGGATTTCCATGACAATGGGAGGAAGTGGGGGGAGGGGAGGTCAAGGTACAGAGCTGGGCACTAATTATAAACCCAAACATGTCCTGCCCCATTCTCTCTGTTACTCTTTTCCCCTGCAGAACTCTGTTGCAGCACATATGGCACTGGCTATTACAGCCTCAGCAAATTTTTGCAGTTTGGAGCTTAGATCTTCACAGCACTGGAAAGAGGGAAAAGGAGGTTAGGATATGGGGCTGTATTTTGTTGCAAGCCATGGGTCAGCTAGTGCTGCTTCGCAGTTTTTTCACCAAGAGCATGGTGGGTGATGTGCGAGAGAGTGCTGAGCAAACACAAGTTTGGTATTGGTTCACAGAGTTTTTACTTTGTTTTAGGTTCCTACTGTTCGAAACCATGGAGAAAGTAAAAGTTGCTTTCTCTTTGATGCATTATTTATTTTGGAGAAGTGTGAAAGGTCATGAGAATCAGAGAAAATGTCTATCCTCCATTTTCTTGGTCATGTGAGCTGGAACTCATCAGTCTCACACAAAGCCAGCAACATAGAACTGAAGACAAATGATACGGGCACTGATTAGATGTGAATAGTTCAATTCAATAAACATTATGGATGCTCCAAGGTTGTTCTAAAGATATATAAATTACTGGTAAAACATTCTCAGGTATCAACAAAAATTCCTATAAATCAAAGATTATATTCATGTTTGTTTTCTATGTAGAGATAGGATTAATTTGAAAAATTATTCTATAGCAAGTGATCTCCAGTATTAGTAATAGTTATTGAATGACTAGCAATAAGGATATCTAAGGTTATTTGTGGACCTGCTACTAAATAACTGTATTCTGGGAAAAGTCATTTAACCTCTATGGGACTCAAGTTTGTCATTTATAAAACAGGGAATTTGGGGGAGTTCAAGGTCCTTTCCACAATTCAATGAATTAGCTAGGACTTACTAAATATTAGAAAATGTGCTCTTTAAAGAAATATCCAATTTCTGGGAGCCAAGATGGAGGAATAGGAAATAAGTTGCTCTCACTCTCCCTTTTTGACCTCTGAAAGCCTAGAAAATATCACTCCAGGAAAACAGCTGGGCCAGCAGAAAGAGAAGGTGCAGCAGTCTTGTAGCCCAGGAAACTTGGGGGATTAATAGAAAAGGCCCCTCTCGCTCTGGGGGAGGGGGAGCAGTACAGGATGAGAGGTGTCCCAGCAAGCCAGCAGCAAGCCCCACCTAAGCAAACCAAGGGGAGATCCTGAGCCCCAGGGTGGTAGAGCAGGCAAACACCAACACCAGAATGCCCCAATGTCTCAGGACAGGCAGAGGAACTAGTAAACACCAAGTCAGAAAACCACCACTTATGCTGGTGTTCTCCAGCAGCCAAATATCCGAGTGCTTTGAAGAAGTCTGGGTAAGCAGATGTCCTCCAAGGGCCAGACTCCCCACCCCCACCCTGAGAGCTCCAGTGCTGCTGACCCCAGTTTAGCACCAGGTAAGCTCTCAGAACCCTACAGACTGCAGCTGCCAGTACCTAAGGCCCCAGCACACAAAGCTAGTGACCAGGTCCCGGGCTCCCAGCACAAGAAACTTCGATCAGTTTCTTCTGACAATGACAATGTCATTCTGACATTCTGACAACGGACAATGACCACAGATTCTTATTATGGGGACAAGGAAGATCAAGGCACAAATTCAGAAGCAGGTCAATATTGTCAATATACTCACATCCGAAACCTCACGAATTGGTATCAAGCCCAAAAATCCTTCCTGGAAGAGCTCAAGAAGAATTTTAAAAGTCAAATAAAAGAGGTAGAAGAAAAATTGGGAAAGGAAATGAGAGGTATGAAAGACAGTCACTAGGCTTGGAAAAGGAAGGATAAAAATTGACTGCAGAAAACAAGTCCTTAAAAAATACAATTGGCCAAATGGAAAAAAAGTACACTGAAGAAATCAATTCCTTAAAAAGAAGAATTGGCCAAATAGAAGAAGCAGCACAAAAATTCACTGAAGAGAAGAATTCCTTAAAAAGTGAAATGGGCCAAATGGAAAACAAGGTACAAAATCAAAATTAGAATTGGGCAAGTGGAAGCCAACAACTCTGTGAGATATCAAGAATCAATCAAACAGAAACAAAAGAATAATAAAATAGAAGAAAACATAAAATACTTCTTTGGTAAAACAACTGACCTGGAAAATCTATCCAGGAGAGACAATTTAAAAATTATTGGTCTACCTGAAAACCATGATGAAAAAAAGAGCCTGGACAGCATCTTTCAAGAAATTGGCAAGGAAAACTGCCCTGAGGTCCTAGAACCAGAAGGTAAAATAATCATCAAAAGAATCCACCCATGATGACCTCCTGAAAGAGATCCCAAACTGAAAATGCCAAGGAATATTGTAGCCAAATTCCAAAATTAGCAGCTCAAAGAGAAAATACTGAAAGCAGCCAGAAAGAAACAATTTAAATAGCATGGATCCACAGTCAGGATTACACAGGACCTTGCAGCTTCTACATTAAAAGATCGGAGGGCATGGAATACGATATTCCACAAGGCAAAGTCTGGATTACAACCAAGGATCAACTACCTACCAAAACTGAGCATAATCTTTCAGGGAGGAGATGAACATTCACAGAAATAGGGAACTTCCAAACCTTCCTGATGAAAATACCAGAGCTCAACAGAAAATGTGATGTTCAAATACAAGACTCAAGAGAGGCATAAAAAGGTAAACAGGAAAGAAAAAACAACAACAACAACAACAACAACAACGTTATTAATAAGGGAAAACTGTTTACATTTCTACAAGGGAAGATAGCACTTGTAACTCTTGATAACTGTATCATTATTGCAACATTTAAAAGGGGTATACAAAGACAAAAGGCGTGGGTATAAGTTGACTTTGATGTGAAGATAAAAAATATAATTAGGTGGTGAAAAGGGATTGTTCTGGGAGAAGAGGAAAGAAGGAGGCAGACAAGGGTAAATTACATCACATGAAAAGACAGAAAAACCTATTACAGTAGAGGGAAAGAAGAGAGGGAGATGAGCATTGTTTAAACCTTACTCTCACCAGATTTGGCTCAAAGAAGGAATAACATAATCAGGTACAGAAATCTAACTTACCCTATAGAAAGCAGGAGAGGAAAGAAACGGGAAGGGAAGAAAAAGTAAAGGTAAAGGGGAAGAAAAGGGAGGGGACCGATATAAGGGAGGGCAGACAGGGAGGCGGTGGTCAAAATTAAACCCTACTAAGGAGGGAAAGAGAGAAGGGAGAGAGAAAAGCATAAATGGGGGGGAAATAGGATGGCGAGAAAGACACACATAGTAATAATAACTGTGAAGATGAATGGGATGAACTCTCCCATAAAACAGAGTGGATTAAGAACCATAATCCTACAGTAAGTTGTTTAAAAACCTGGAAATTATATGAACTGATGCTGAGTGAAATGAGCAAAACCAGGAGAACATTGTACACAACAGCCACATTGTGTGATGACTGATTTTGATAGACTTAGCTCTTCACTGCAATGCAAGGATCTTAGACAACTCCAAAAGACTCACAATGGAAAATGCTATCCACATCCAGGGAAAGAACTATGAGGATGGAAACATACTATTTGCTCTCCTTTTCTTTCGTTGTTTCGTTTTGTTTCTTTTTTCTTGTGGTTCCTGCCATTAGTTCTTCTTTGCATCATGACTAATGCATGTTTAATATGAATGTATAAGTAGAACCTACATCAGACTGCACACCATCTTGGGAAGCGGGGAGAAGAGGCAGAGAAAATTTAAAACTCAAAATCTTATGGAAGTGAATGTTAAAAACTAAAAATAAATAATTGAAAAAAATTTTTTAAATCCATAAATACTGGTATAAAATGAAGCATTATACTTAACCTAATAATACTCTCTTTTCTTGAACCACAAAAATATACCAAGAGAAATAATGACATTTTGTTATTTGAAATTAACAAAACGAACACAGAGCTGACATGTAGGCAGATCTGGAAAGAACTCTGTAGTGCAAGAATGGTCCATTAAATTATTAGCAATAATAAGGTGAATAAAACCTTGGATAATTGTTTCAGGAGAATCAGTTGAAGAAACCATCCTAATTAACATGTTCCAGAAAGACTTCATTTCACTTTTCAATGAAGAATCTAGCACTACAATGACTCCCAAATCTATATATCCAGCTCTAGTTTCTCTCTTGAGATCTGGTTTTGCAGGACTGAATGTTGGACATTTCAAAATGGGTGTCCTGTAGGCACTAGAAACTCAACATGCTCAAAAAAGAATTCATTATATTTTCCCAAAACTTACCACTTTTCTAAAATTTCTCTATTTTTGCCCAGAGGCACTGCCATTCTTGTGGTCACCAAGTCTGCAGCTGTGATATGTCTCATCCTCAAATTTTCATTTTCACTCATACCAATCAGTTTACAAATATTGTCATTTTTATCTCTCTAACATCTCTCACAAATATTCTCTTTTATCCACTTAGCCACCAGTTTGGTTCAGGCCTTCATCTTCTCTGACCCAGATTACTGCAACAGCCTCCTAAATGGTTTCCCTATCTCAAGTCTCTCTCCATCCCAAACCATCCTCCACAGAGTGAGTCAAGTGATTTTCCTAAAGCACAAGTCTCCCACTAGTCAAACGCCATTGGTTCCCTAGAATCAAATATAAACTCCACAGTAAGGCATTTAAAACTTTTTACAACCTCATTCCTTCCTATCTTTCCAGCCTTCTTACACATTACTCCCCTCCATGCAATCTACAGTCTAGTGTAGTGGAGAACCTGCAGCCTTGAGGTCACATGTGGCCTTCTAGGTCTTTGGGTGTGGCCTTTTGACTGAGTCCAAGTTTTACAGAACAGATCCTTTTATTAAGGGGATCTATTCTGTGAAGTTTGGATTCACTCAAAAGGCCGCACTTGAGGACCTAGAGGGCCACATGTGGCCCCAAGGCCACAGGTTCCCTACCCCTGGTAGTTTTACTGGACTTCTTGTTTCTTTTCCTCAAATGTTACTTCATCTTCCATCTTTGTACCTTTGCACTACTGGGTGTCTCCCACTGCTGGAATGCGTTCCCTCCCGACTTCCATTCTTGGAATCCCTGGTTTCCTTCAAGACTCAGACCAAGAGCTGCCTTTGTCATGAGTCCTTTCTTGATTCCCTCAGGTGTTAGCATTCCATCCTCCAACCTCACAGTTATTTTGTCTATATTTTGCATACACCTATATATGGACATACTGTCTTTCCATTTCAGATATAACCTTTTTTTAAAAAATTTACTTATTTTTAGTTTTCAACATTTGCTTCTATAAGATTTTAAGTTCTAAATTTTCCCCTCCTCCCTCTACTCCCCCCTTCCCAAGACAGCATGCAATCAGATATATACTATACATGTATGACCATATTAAACATATTTCCATATTAGTGATATTGTGAAATAAGTATCAGAACAAAAGTGAAAAAACATGAGAAAGAAAAAACAAAAAACAACAAAGAAAAGAGAAAATAGCATGCTTCGATCTGTATTCAGACTCCATAGTTTTTTTTCTGGATATGGATAACATTTTCCATCATAAGTCTTTAGGAATTATCTTAGAGCACTGTATTGCTGAGAAAAGCTAAGTCTATCATAGTTGATCACCACACAATGTTATTGTTACTGTGTACAACACTCTCCTGGTTCTGCTCACTTCACTCAGCATCAGTTCATGCAAGTCTTTCCAGGTGTTTATGAAATCCGCTTGCTCATCACTTCTTATAGCACAATAGCATTCCATTACATTCATATACCACAATTTGTTCAGCCATTCTCCAATTGATGGGCATACCCTCAATTTCCAATTCTTGGCCACCAGAAAAAAACCTGCTAGAAATATTTTTGTACGTGTGGGTCTTTTTCCTTTTTTATGATTTCTTTGGGATACAGACCTAGTAGTGATATTGCTGGACCATAAGGTATGAAGAGTTTTATAGTCCTTTGGCTAAAGTTCCAAATTGTTCTCCAGAATGGTTAGATCAGTTCACAACAATGCAACAGTGTTCCAATTTTCCCACAACTTCTCCAACATTTATCATTTTACTGTTCTGTCATGTTAGCCAATCTGATGGATGTGATGTGGTACTCCAGAGCTGTTTTAATTTGCATTTCTCTGATCAATAGTGATTTAGAGCATTTTTTAATATGAAACCTTCTAGAAGATGGAAACTGACCTGGTACACAGTAGATGCTTAATAAATAAATATTTTTTGGTTGAGATGTAATGAAATCCCATCTACCACGCTGCATTCCCCCCACTGTACTATAACACTAATACAAAAAGAGTTGGTTTCTCTAACAAAGGATCAAGAAGACTTAAAGCTTCATTACAGGTATATGATTAAGACTGATCTTGTCAGTGGACCCAGATGGCTCAGGAGAAGAGAGGAAGGCTGGTGACTTTGCACAGCTCTGCCTCGCTTAAATCCAATTCACTTGCAAGTCATGACATTACCTTCCTGATGTCATGGTCTTCTTCAAGAACAAAGGACAAACAACAATCTGTGAGTAGCAGTAGTTGTCTCACTGGGGACCCAACTGTACAGTTCCAAGTGGACAACACAGCTTCTTCCTTCCTTCTCTCTCTCTCTGTCCACAGAGGGAATCATACCTTTACCAGCAGATGGTCTGCCCAAAGGTACATAAATTCTGATCACTAAAACCTCACAAGACATCTTGGGGTTTATGGGCTATATTTCTTTTTTAAGGACCATGCCTTAAGCCCAAATCACTCTAGTTCTCTTTGAGTGGCCAACAATAGGTCCCAGCCCAAATCTCACACGGTCACTGTTTGGGTTCTGATGGCTCAGAGTGAGTATAAATGTCAGTTGTTTCTGTTTTGGCCAGAAACCCTGAGGGTCTTCCTCTCCCACGATGATTTTTTTTTTTTCTCACTAGGTAAGGAGGCCATTCTCTGCCTCATTTCTCACCTGGCCTTAATCACTGAATGGCAGCTGCCTCAGACAAACTGAGACCTGGGAAAGACCTTAGCTTACAAAGGCCAAGGTCTCCCACTGCATCCAGAGCCATCTCCAGTCTTCCTGATCTGTATCTGGCTACTGGACCCAGATGGCTCTGAAAGAGACAGTGAGGCTGATGCTCTTGCATAGCCCTCTCTCACTTACATCCAATTCACTGGCAAATCAAGACATCGCCTTCCTGACCATCATAGTCCTCTTTGAGAACAAACAATAACAATGAGCTTAAATGAAAAAATGCAATCTTATTTGTAATTCATGTGTTTTTAGGACACTTACAGAATCATCAAGGCCATCTATATGCAAAACCACTGTTTTGGCACGCTTGTTCGTAGTCCCGAGAAAAAACTGAGCTTTCCTTCGACGTGAGTTCATTTCATTGACACTGCCAGTATCTGCCATGTTGGATGACTGAAGGATGTCATAGATTTCAGAAGCCAGAAGTTTAGTCTCTCCTGGAGTAGTAGTCCTTGAAAAGAAAAGCAAATTTATATCAGTGAAATATTATCTTAGTTTTACTTTATTGGTACCATGATTTTGTCCCTCAGCTGAAGAAAAGGGCATTGTCTCCAACTTAATTGTTTAATCCAACTCAGAAGACATACTGTGCTATTCCACAATAATAAATAGGAAAGTAATACATAAAGGTAACAAATGCTATCCACATTATAAAAACATCTAATAAACATATGCTGAAGTGAACAATAAAATAAAACTTGCTATTTTGGGTCAGACCTACAGATTAGTCAGGCTGGTATACTGTCCCTGATAGTGGCATAAAAGGACAGAGAGTATGTTACCATCTATGACAAACTGAAAAGTTAGGATATGATTTAAAAAAAAAACCAACCACCTAATCCAATCATTAAGGTTTTTTAGAAAAAAAAAAAGGAATTTTGAAAATAAAATTGTGTTGATCTTATTTAAATCACATATTTTCCAATTAATCCATATTCCCAGTTATTCCTCATAACAAAAAATTAAAAAGAAAAGAAAAACAGTTCAGTGAAACTAATCAGCACATTGAAAATAATCTAACATTATATGTAGCATTCCACTTCCATTGTCTCCCATAACTACAAAAAAGGTAGGGGCACCTTCTCATATCTCTTTTTTGGGGCCAAGCCTGGTCATAATTTTACAGCATTAAGTTTTTATTCTTTTGTTATTCTTTCCAACTACAATGCTGTAGTGAACATTTATATTGTTTTCCTGATCTGCTTATTTCACTTTGCATCAGTTTGGAAGTCTTCCCACGCTTCATGGGAATCATCACATTAATCATTTATCACAGAGTAATAATATTCCATTATATTCATGTACCAAAACTTGCTTAACCATCCCCTAACCAATCGACATCTGTTTTGTTTCTAGTTCTTTGCTATGACAAAAAAGATGCTGTAAATATTTTGATGGATTAGCATCTTTTTTTTTTTTTTTTATCACTGACCCTCCTTGCTTATCACTTCTTGCCTGGACTACTACAACATATCCTGATGGTTGGTCTCCCTGCCTCAAGTATCTCCCTACTTCCAGTCTATCCTTCAATCAGCAGCCAAAGTGATCTTCCAGAGGGCGACAAGTATGAATACGTTACTTGCCTATTTAATACACTCCACTGACTCCTTATTACCTTTGCCTTTGTATTAGCTCACCCACATGCTTGAAAGAAATGGAAGTTTCAGCTAAATGCAATAACTCACAGATTCTCCCTGGAAAGGCCAACAAAGAATTGGTTTTATTGTGTGCCCAAAGGTAACACAAAAACGTGATTTCATAGGACATACACTATCTTTTTCTATTTCATTTCCCAAGCACGAGTCAGATTAACAATTCCGAGAATTCCAGCCTTTGAGGTGACACTTCAGGGGTGATCCTGAGTTCAAGATCTCACAGAGAGAGATTCCCTTAACAGATTCACTTCTCAAAGAATGAAAAGGATTCTTACTAAGATGGTAAGGATTACCCTGTAGCTGAAGAACTAAAGTCATACCACACTGAAGCAAGAGATTTAGAATCTTGCCATCCCTCCATGGTGTTAGTATAAGTTGCTTAATTGGTTCATTTCCAAAGTAAATGGAGACTGAGTCTAATAAGCTATTTGAATCCTAGGCCATCTTTTCTTCTTCCTCTATTACTATATCACTTAATGGTCTCATCAGCTCCCATGGGTTCAAATCTATTTAGCCAGCCCTAATCTCTTTCTTGAACTCCAATTTCCAACTGTCAACTAGACATCTTGAACTTGATGTCCCATACATGATATTCTTAGACTCTACATATCCAAAACAGAACTCATTATCTTTTCCCCAAAACCCTCCTCTTTTCCAAACTTCCCATTTACTGTCAAGAGTACCGGCATCCTCCCAGTCTCCCAGGTTTGCAATGTCAGTGTTATCTTCAACTCCTCATTCATTTTAATTCCAAATATACAATCTGTTAACTAAGTCTTGTTATTTCTACTTTCATATCCCTTATATACTCTCCTTAACTCTTATGACACTATCATAGTACCGGCCCTCAAAACCTCACACCTAGAGAGCTGGTTGGTCTCTCTATATCTTATCTCTCCTCACTTCAGTGCACTTTCTACACAGCTGCCAAAATAATCTCCAAAAAGTGTAGGTCTGAAAATGTCCCCATTCAATGAATTCCAGTAGCTCCAGAATCAAATAAAAAATACTGTGTTTGGCCTTGAAAGCTCTTCACAACAATGACCCTTTCCTACCTTTCTAGTCTTTATCTTACTCCCTCTTTTCCATGTACACTATAATTCAGAAACACTGCCTTTCTTAACATTTTTCTTACAGGATACTCTATCTCCCAACTCTCAGCCTCTTCCCTGGCTATCTCCTGGATATGCCTGGAATGTCTTCCCTCCTCACCTCTGTCTCCTCACTTCCCTGGCTTCAAGACTCTGTTCAAATTCCACCTTCAGTAAAAGGTCTTTCTCAATCTTCCTTCCACTCCCCACCACTGCTAGTACATTCCCTCTGAGAGATAATGTACATCTTGTGTGTACAATTTTTTGCCTGTTGTGTTTCCCATTAGAATGTGAGCTTCTTGAGGGCAGTGCCTATGTTTTTCCCTTTCTATCTCCACTCTTAGCATAGTGACTGGCATATAATTGCTTAATAAATACTTGTTAACTGACTAACATCAGGAATGACATTTTTTACCTGACTTCTGGAATCCCATTCCATTCAAAGTTCATTTCAAGCAGCCACTTCTGACATGAGACAGTGACTATCTACCTTGCCCCCATCCAAATTATTTTGTATTTACTTGATACGTAATTTATATCTATTTATATGTATATAACTTGTTTCACCTGATTTACTATAATCTCAATAATAATGATAAAAACCACAACAATTAAATAGAGTCTTTAAAGAAGTTAGAGATTCTAAGAGGCAGAAATGAGGGAGGAAGGTACGGAGAAAGGGAGGTGGGAAGAAAAGCATTTCAAGAATGTGGGAGAGTCAGAACAAAGGCAAATGTAATAAGGAACCACAAGATTGTATTAAATACAGAGTAACATATTCAAACTTGTATTTCTGGAATATCACTTTGGCAGCTGATTGGAGGATAAAGTAGAAGTAGGGAGATATCTGAAGCTGAGAGACTAATTATCAGGATATTATAACAGTCCAGGCAAGAGGTGACATTATTAGACCTCCACTTCAAAAAAAGTCAGGTTGGCAGTCCTGTCGGAAACAAACTGGAGTGCGGAGAGATTTAAGTCAGGAAGCCAAATGAGGAGAACATTGCAAACAGATGTAGATGAGAGATGATGAGGGACTGTCTAGCATGATGATTATGTGAATGGAGAAAAGGGACATATGTAAGAGATGTTGTGGAGATGAATAAAAATATTAAGAAAACATGTCATGCAATTAAAACAACTCTGACTTGGTTGTATTCATTTGTAATTGATCCAAAAATATGTGATATGGATGGAGAGGAAATCATACCAATTATAATAATTTCATAAAGAAGTATAACTTAACGTGAATCAACTGTCATAATGAGAACACAAAAGTCTAGAAACATTCATAACCAGCAAACACTATGACTTACTTGCCAAAGCGAGAGATAAGGCAGCCAGAGGATTCAGTTTACACTGAATTTAACCTTTGCTGTGTCATGAACCTCTCCGGCAATCTGGTGAAGCCACAGCCCCTTTTTTCAAAATAATGTTTTTAAATGCATAAAATTAAACACGTAGGATTACAAAGGAAACCAAAGGTTAGTGAAAATAAAGCTGTAATTTTATACCCATTCAAGGTTACAGACATCTTGAAATCTATTCATAGATCCCTGAGGGGTCTACAGTCTCCAACCTAAGAACCTCTCTTTACAACATAAACTTCTTTTGAAAATCTTAAAGGATAGTGCAAGGTAATGATAAGTACTGCACTATAATCTCATAAAAAGAGAGAAGCAAAGGAAAGTTTTAGGTTGTTTAAAGAAAACTTAAGAGACCAAACTAAGCAAAATCATCCTCAGGACATGAAGGATGGAGAAAGGCAAATGGAAGAAAGATGGAAGAGATTTACAAAGATTTTTATGATCCTCTTTTCACAATCAAGAACAATGAAGCCACACTAGGATTATAGTATCAGAGCCCCACATGAACTTGTAGAAGAGGTAGAATTGGCACTGAAGAGAATACAGGTGAGAAAAGCTATTAGGCTAGACCAGCTGGTGTGTACACAGAGAAGGTCTATGGTGGAGGTAACACCTCTGTGAGGGATTTCAATACCAACCTTTTTGCCTACTTTTCCATACGAATAAAACTTTTATGATATTAATATAAACATGTACACACGACATACCTCAAGTAGGTATTACAAGGAAAGTAGGACTTTCAAAAGGAATACTGCCCAGTTGATTATCTCTCTACCATCACGCAACTGAGTTAGAGAATGCAAGATCTGTTTTGATATATATAAAATATATGTATACACACAACTAGATAGATAGACACACAAATATTTTATAGAGCTCTTTCATCAATATACAGCTCAGAAAGATATTGTAAATGGACAATGAACTGGGACCTATAATTAAGTAAGCAGGAAGTAAAGCAAGCTGGATTCAAGAAGTTACAAGCTTCTTTTAATGACACCAAATTTCTCTCTGAAAGAAAGGTCTATTATTTTTTCCACTGAAATTCACTTAATTTTCAGTTCCAGATTCTCTCCTTTCCCTTCTCCCCAATCCCAATTTGACAAGAAATGCTAAATCCATTACAAACAGGTAGTCACGCAAAACAAAGTTTCGCATTAGCCATGTTTCCCCCTGGACCCCACACCAAAGGGAGAAAAAGAAAGAGAAAACACACACACACACACACACACACACACACACACACACACACACACATTTCAATCAGTACTCTGAGTCCATTAGTTCTCTATCTGTAGGTGGATAGCATTTTTTTCCATGAGTCCTTTGGAACTGTGATGGGTTACTGTGTTGATCAGAGTTAGTAAGTATTTCACAATTATCTTTGCAATATTGTTGTTACTGTGTAACCTGTTCTCCTGGTTCTGTTCACTTCATTTTGTATCAGTTCCTGTAAGTCTTTCCAGGTTTTTCTGAAACCATTCCTTTCATCATTTCTTATAGCATAATGGTATTCCATCACATTCATATACCATCAAAGGTCCATTTAAAAAATATTAATATTCTTTTGGTGTTGCTGAATGGCTACCAGCCAGTCATTAAACACTAGTCTCCAAGGAACTGAATTGATTATCATCCAGAGAACAACGGAAAGGTGCAAAATGAATGTAATTAGACAACAACACATCAAAAACGGTATATTCCAGCGGAGAAGCATTTGCACTGGCTGTCCTCCATGCCTAAAGTATACATCCCTTCACTTCCAATTCATAAAAATTCCCTTCTTTCAAGCATGACTGTTTACATAAAGCCTTTCCTGATTCTCCCAAGTGTTGGTCTCTCCTCCCTCAAACTACTTTTTATTTCTGCTTTTTATATTTATTCCCCGTATAACTATATCTGTATTTTGTCTTCCTCATTAAACTTCTAAAAGCCTCTTATAAATAGGAAGTTTCATTTTGTTATGTTTGTCTTCTCAGAACCTGTATTCATTCACTTGTTGGCTGTTTGACTGAAGTAAACTAAAGGATGCCATCCAAGAAATGTAGGCGTGAAATAGAAGACAGGTTAGACATGTCATAAAAATGATGGATGTTAACACACAGGCCTCAGTGTTCCACTGATATCCAAACAACATGGGAAAAAGAACAACTCTGGGTGACAAAATTGTCATAGAAGGAAACCATGGACAAAATGTGTTACGACTTGCACTACCCACCATCTGTGAGGTCACAGATTTATGTGAATATTTAGTTTTAAGCAAAAGATCTTATATTAACCTTACTAGATTTGGCTCATTGCTCTAGTCTATAGGTTCCCAAAGTGGGTGATACCACTCCTTGGGGGGTGCTGGAACAATCCAGGGGAACGGTAGTAACCTCAGGTGAAACTGGGGGGTGTTGAATAAACATAAGGGTTAATCTAACCTAACCCCAGAGGTGGGTGCTGAATAATTTTTTTTAAAGATAGGCCAAAGAAGTTTGAGAACCTCTGCGACTATGAAAATAAAGCTTTGTGGATAACTTATTCCATCATCTGTGTATGCTATCCATTTCAGCCTCATGTCATTCACAAACATGACAATCATGATACGCTATGTATATTTTCATCTAAGACTCTGATAAAAACAGGTCAAGAACAGAGCTCTGAGGCACTAAAGAACTCCCTCCAAGTCAACATGGCCATTTTCTCCTTGTTTCACACATTCCTAAGCCCAGGGTTGTTTCTGTTTCTCCTCCTAAAGATCCTCACACAAATGATCTCCCCAAGATACCCCTCATCAGGAAAAACAGTGACCCAAACATCTAAATAATGTTTTAAGCTTTAATAATATCATGAGTAAAACTGCTAAACTTACATAAGAATAACTGAAAGGTTATTCAATTTTTTAAAACAGATTTTTTTTAATTAAAATTCAAGCAAATAAGCATCTTATGCTATAGTCTAGTTAATTTTCAAACTTTATAAAAAACTTTCATCAGCTACTACTCGATAACATGAAAAACTGCTTTTGCATTTGTGAACCCAGCCTTATCATGGTCCAAGGAAGAAGTTTTGATTTTGATGTAAGTGCCCAAGAAAAAATTATAATGGAAATAGACCAGGTGACTGAGGGTGTCAGCGTAAAAAGGACCTCCTCAACCAATCCACTAGTCAGAGAAAATGTCATCCATAAACCATCTCACATGCAATGCATAATGACAAGGTACCTCATCTTGTTAAAATAAAAAATGTATTATTCAAAATTCACAAAACTAAAGTATAAACTTAAAATCTGTTTAATTTGCAGTATTAATACTTCTGATGTTATTAAAGCTTAAAGAGACTTTTTAGACATCCTGAATATAGTTTTAATATATAACACTACTTAAATGCCCCCTTTAGTTAGATCTCTTCCTTTGGATAAAGTGTAGCATTCTCAAAGTCACATATTCCAGTCATGGGATACATCTTTCTAAATCCCAGATATATCTTGCAAAATCATTCATTTCATATATTACTTATACTCTACACAAACAATAAGGACATTATTTTTCTTACAGACTATGGCAATGAAAAACAATCCACATATAGCAATCTAAAGTCGTATCTATTATTACTAATCCTCTTCCTGAATACTATTTCCCAATTAGTTTTATTTTTATTGCAGTTCATAATACCTGGCACAGTCAAATTGCAATGAAGGCACTTTTATGAATGTCTCCATTTATTTCAAATAATGAAAGGAAAAGGATTTAATGAGATCATTCATTTAAAAAAATATTTACTGAGTGCTTATTCTACATAAGCAATCCATAAGCACCAAGGCACTGAAAAAAGATACAAAGACAAAGTAGTAAGACATGTTTGCTGACTTCAAGGAGCTTACAATCAATCTAAAGGACCTAATCATCTAAATGTATGTTTGCAGTTTTGACAACATCCCAACCCTACTTCCTTTTCCTCTTCTCAGTCTGCTTATCAAAATCTGGATTGAACACAAGGGAAGTTATCTGAAGAGGTCAGAATAGACAGGAAAGAAATCTCACAGTCAATCAATCTAACTTGTACCTTACTTTATCAAGAATCCTTTCTACCATACTGATGAGATGTGGGTTTATTCAGTCTCTGCTTGAACCTCCAGCTAGAGGAAAATTCACTATTTACCAAGGCAATGCAGTCTATAGGAGACGGTTCTGCTAAGAAGTTCTTCTTTAAAGAACTCATGATCAAATTAGATAGAGAACATTATGAAATACAAAATGGATAATTTTGATTACATTAAACTGAAAAGTTTTTCACAAAGTCAATGCAACCAAGATTAGAAGGGAAGCAGAAAGCTGGGAAACGATTTTTACAGCCAGTGTCTCTGATAAAGGCCTCATTTTTAAAATATATAGAAAACCTGTCAAATTTCTAAGAATGCAAGTCATTCGGCAATTGATAAATGATCAAAGGATATGAACAGTCAGTTCTCAGATGAAGAAATTAAAGCTATCTACAGTCATTTGAAAAATGCTCTAAATCACTACTGATTAGAGAAATGCAAATCAAAACAACCCTGAAGTACCACATCACACCTATCAGATTGGTTAACATGACAAAACAGGAAAATGATAAATGTTGGAGAAGATGTGGGAAAATTGGAATACTACTGCATTGTTGGTAGAGTCGTGAACTGATCCAACCATTCTAGAGAACAATTTGGAACTATGCCTAAAGGGCTATAAAACTGTGCATACTCTATGATCCAGCAATACCTAAGTCTGTATCCCAAAGAGATCATAAAAATGGAAAAAGGACCTACATGTACAAAATTATTTATAGCAGCTCCTTCTGTGGTGGCCAAGAATTGGAAACTGAGGGGATGCCCATCAATTGGGGAATGGCTGAACAAGTTGTGGTATATGAATGTAATGGAATACTATTATGCTATAAGAAATGATGAGCAGATGGATTTCAGAAAAACACCGACGATGACGCAGGTGGCAGGCACAGTGTAGACGATGGAGAAGACCCCGATCTTCACCATCAGCTTCTCCAGCTTTTCCGTGTTGGTGCCCCCCCCCCCCC